>NC_054066.1:12864197-13015568 GCF_017639655.2 Falco naumanni | reverse complement strand
TGGGAGAGCGTATATACGAGCACCGATTTTTCGAGCAACTGAAATGGCATACCTTGGAAGAGAAAATAAATACTGTTATTGTCTTTGCCTCTACTAGTGTGCCAAGATTCACCAACAACAACAGATCTTAATAGCAGGATACGCTCTACAAGAAAATGGATGTTTTTGTGAATAAAGCATATAGTAGCAATTGAATTGACAGATGTTTTGCTACTAGTTATCAAAGCATTTTTGGCAAAAACAATATAGGTTATAGTAGGCTATCAATAAACCAACTGCAATACAGTGATAGTAGGCCATACCAGCCATGAATTTGAGTTCATATTTTAAATATGCTAGAACATAGCTCCAGAATATTATAATTTATAATATATTCTATTTGAAACAAATCAACTAATATTACTGTAATCTCTCAACAAATCAGTAAATTATTAATTACACCATCATTAATGAATTTCCTGCACTTCAGGAAAATACAAGGCATTCATTTAAAACTTACTTAGCATTATTCAATTTGTCTTCATAAGAAAGATCTTCTCTCTTGACCATTTCTGGACGAACTGCTTTTGGCGCAATAGCATCTATTAAATCTAGGACAGGTAAACTAGTGCTAATTGATCTGTCCTAAAAGAGAAGACTCAAAAGATTAGTATAAGGAATTTACTTTGATTATTCTGTCTTCACAATGCGAAAAACCCTACAGCACATCTTACATACCTATTGAAAGATAGCAGTGTGTTTTGTTACTTAATTGATGAGGGTTACCCCCCCCACCACCTTTATGAGGTCTAATACTCTTTTCCACAATCAAAATAATATCAACACTGAGTGTGAACCTTATTATTACACAAATGGTTTAAATGTATTTATTGAAAGAAACTCCCTCCTTCCCTGATGAAGGATGGGAACTTTCAAGGAAGTCCAAGGACCAAGCTTTCAAGACAACTAAAAGCTATTTACATTCTCCAACTACTTTTATTTTTCTCCTTTTCTTGTAATTGAACTATTTTCTGCAGTAGTTTATGGCTCACAATTTTTCAACTCAGATGGTATTCTGAACTAGTATGAGCAGTCTTTGTTTTGTATTTAATACACAAGAATTTCTTCAATTCTTAAACCAGCGAGTGCTGTTGCTGCAATCATTTCTTCCCAATTGCTAGGGCAAATAAAGAGCTGATCATGTCAAACCAACCGTCAGCAGACAGTGCCAGTGAGGCTGGCTCTGTTCCTGCAGGGCTCAGCACACACCACGTCACGTGGCTGCCTTCACCACCAGGTCAGAACTGATTTCTAACTCACTGAAGAAACATAGAGCCTCTACATTAATTATACATTTAAAAATAGTAAATCTTCTTGAAGACATTGAGTGCACAGAATATCTCCCCATGGGCATAATCCAAACCCCACACCTGTGTCATTTTTGTAGTTTGAACTAATGGCAATTCCACAGAAGTTCGCTTTCATAGCCCACAATAAATACGAGGGACCTCTGCTTGCTCTGCTACAGAATCTGCTTGCTGCAGTAACCCCAAAATAGAAAAATTCAGATTGTGACAACGTATATGTGAATGTTATAAAAAATCAGTAGTAAAGGTATGCTGAATAATGTTACTTTACATCAGTAGCTCCTTATCTTCATTGGTCTACCATCAGTTGAATTACATTAAAAACACAACCGATGCACCCCCAAAACCACAGGCATACCAAAAGCAAGATGCTGGGACAGATTCTCTTCATACTTCCAACTTACTCATATCACCATTATTACATTTTACGTAGAAATAAGAGAAGCAGCAATCCCTTTTAAGAAGATGAAAGCTTAAGTCACCCACTAGAGTAGAAATGAAATATTTTGTTCTATAAAGTTATTTGATATTACTATTTGCTTACTGCTTACCTAATTCAGTATCATAACACAGTGAGCTCTCAAACATTTAACTTCCTAGGTGCTTATGTTCCTCTTGTGAACCACAGACCTAACCTGTTTCAGGGTATACGTTGTGTACAAGAACATTGTGTTTGCATGCAAGTACAACTACCGATCTACCATTTCTAAAGAATGAAATTCACACAGCATGACACACCTGACATACATATGATCCTTTATCAATTTGTTCGTATTTGCTGAATGGGAAAAACTGCTTTGTACAGGTCTGCTGCACATCAGCAGTGCCAATGAAGACATGAGATGTTGCTGGTTAACTTGGGCTTCCTCTCCTGGCTCTGTCATGCCCAAGTACCTCTTTTTGGGCAGCTGTTACTAGAAATGGTGATTCCTCTCCTTCCAACCCGCGCCCCCCCCCCCCCCAGTACTTCCAAAACTGGTCTTGTACATGTTTGTACAAGTATGAGAGTGCCTATATCAAAAAATATGGGAGATACACGACATGACATGCCTAAACACTGGTAACTTCAGACAGGAGCCCCTTCGCAAGTTTAGCCTTTATTTTTTTATTTTTTTTAAGAGTCTCATTGGGGGTGGGGGTGGTGTGTTGTACCTTACAGCAGCAATGATAATTTCTATTGTTTCTTAATAATAGACTTGTAAAATACCTTTGATGATTCAGACTGTCAGAAGTATTTTCTTGTACAATTATGCTAGCTGATGGAAGTGCCACTGTTAAAGCCAAACTGTAAACAGCTCAGGTTAAAAACCCCCAGATCCAATTATATATGGAATGAAGTAAGTAAATTTGATTACCTTGAAACTTGTAATTGAAGTTTTCTTACTTGCTTTTGTAAGTGTCTGATTTACCCACTTAATAATAATTTCATCATTTACTTTTTCCCCTTCTCCAAGGTCTGACAGTACATTCAAAGTATACCTTTAATAAAGACAGTAAGAGCCTGAGTTAAAGTGTGTGGTAGAACTTGACCCTGTTAACAGTATTAAGCTACAAGCACAAGTAAAATATTACTTCAACACAGCAACACCACCAAGCTTAAATGGCTGCCTGCCATCCAAGTCACCTTGAAAACTGAATCACAACAGTCTGAGAAACAAGAAGCATTGAGTGTTTTGAGGTCAGTGTAAGAAAATTGACTTGTGGAAAATATATAAAACACTTGAATGAAACCAGTTTATAATACATTATTTTCCTGCTCAATGCACTAGCAAGATTTTGATTTTATGATAGTTACATTATTATAGCTGTGATGGCCTAAAAACTTCTCATTTTAAACTTCTGTAACATAAATCATCTCTTCCTATTTATCTTTCTTTCTTTTGATTTCACAGATATTTAAATTACTTTCTACTCACGGAAAGATCCGTGCGATCAGCATGAATTAACTTACGCTCATTTTACTTGATGCAGGATTTATAATTTTAATCACAGTTTTTAGTATATAGGGGTTTAATTGTCTCTAAATAGATTTGTACACATACACACTATCGTGGTTTCAATCGCTACACAGTATGTAAAACTACAAAAGATGTATACAAGTTTATCTTGGAGAAGAGGGATATTTAGAGATAGCTCAAGTACTTTCTGGGTGAGCTGAACACTAGCTTTAATTTACCTTAATATACAGAGACACAAAAATACACGTGTGCACAGATATATATATATACACACACATCTATCATATACTGTGCCTAACTTACCTTCTCATCAGCTGCCATACCAAAGCCAAAGTCAGAGTTGGATTACCCTCGTTTAGATCGTGTCCAGCAATACCAACCAGTGAGAATTTGGCTTTTGCCTTCCCAAGTTCTACCGCATAATTGCAATTCTCAATCTAAAAGTAAATGTAGTGTGCAAATAATGAAGACACCTTAATATTTCTGAAATACAGACCTATTAATCTATGTGTATTTTGAATTACTTTGGCTTACTTTTACCTATGATGAAATCTGGAGCTAGAGAGAAAGACTTCTAGCCTTTCTACACTGTGATTAAAATAATAGATTTTGCTATAAATGCAAATATGCAATATTCCAATGATAATCTTTTTTCACCCTAGAGAAAACCAAGTTCATTTCCACTGAAGCCAGTTAATTATTACATACTTACATCAAAACTGAATTTGGAAAAATAAATTAAACGTATTGTTCTTAGACAGTAATTTTTTTGCCTTTAACATTTCTAGCTTCAGAAAGATCACAAAACCGAGAGCTTGGATTCTGCAAGTACTGCACTAATTCTCCTAGCTGCACATAAAACTGCTCTGTGAGGAAACAGCTCCCAATGTAAGAGTATCAGGCAATGTCAGCTGTGTCAGGCCTGAAACTTTCGCTTATATACCCTAATTAGATCATGAATTAAATACTGCCAAAAGGTGTCCGCATTTAGAAACTACGAGTGATATATGCTATAACTGCTATTTATTCCTTGAGATAATATCTGGAAGATATTTGCCACCCACCTCTTTTTTTTTTTTTCCTGGCTAGGACTGTCTCAGTAGCATGCAAATCTAGACAACCCAGATTACTACAAACAGCGCAATACAAGACAGCGAAAGTGGACTGTATTAGAGTATCTACTCACCTTTTTCATATTACTACCAAGTAATGGATAAGGAGGTTTGTTCACATGGTTCCACTCAACCGGTACACGAGTCATATCATACAATTGGAAAATTATTAAAGCATCAGAGAGGTCACTAAACCAGAGTAAAACAATGTTTTTAAGTACAACAGCTCATATTCACAACAAAATTGTTAAGTACTTAATTACACTTTGAGAAGTCTCTCAAGTTGCTGAAAAATCCTAGTCACATAATTAAAAATTTGTGTTGTTCTATGGAGAAACTGGCCTATATCCTATTGCTTGATTTCTGTGATTATTTACACTAAATTGTACATTTAATTTCATTATTTTCATAATTCTCAGTGAAGTAAGCACAGCCACTGGTTTTACCAACTTTAAATAATTGTTTTCATAGGGTAGGCATAGATAAAATATCTAGCTAAAAAGTTTTTATTTATTGCTCTCATTTTAGTTTCTTCAGGACTTCCCAAAATGTTAACTACTCATGCTTTATCTGCATCTACAGATGTATCTTGCTGAAGAATAATCAAAACAAATGTACTTGTGAAAAAACAGTATTAGGAAAAGCATTACTTCCCATTATTAACTGCATTCTTGATGATCCCCTCCAGCTACTTGCCAAATTAAATTCTCCACATTAAGCTATCTACAGAGGGTATCACTTTATAGAGGTCAGAAAACGGAAACAATGCAACCTAACAGCAAGTATACATGCAAGCAGATGTTCCCACTTGCTCCCTATATCCCATCTTCTATTAATAGGATTTGAATCAACTGCTAGCACAATTTGGAAGTGTATCAGAAGCATATAAAAGCATGCTAGAAAACCCTTTGTTTTAAGGGAATACCACACTACGTAGATTCTTACAGTCTACTTGGCAAACAGTTACCATCTCATTAGTTTAGAGTTATATGACTGTTTTAAAAGGTTTGCAGTCATTTCATCTGTCATGAGAAAAAAACCAACATGCATTATAAACAACAATTAACTTTTTAAAAAACGTAATTCAAAGTTCAAGTGAGTGAGGGGAGAACATCAAAACTTTTCAAGTTTTCCAGTATTTCTAGATCGTAAGTAGAACATCAGTCAGACAACACTTAATGAAACTCTACAGACCAGTTTTGAAGTTCCTATCACACTGTGTAGAAACCTGGAAATCACAATTCTAGAAGAAGTACAACTTCCCATTTTTCTTTTCGTCTTTCTTCCCCTGTCATTGAAAGGAAATAATTTTTTTTAACCAAAAAAAAACCCTAAACAAAAGGAAAACAACCTTACCTGTATAAATGATTAACGTATGGGCTCACCCCCAGTGAATTCATCCAGTTTCTGAAAGTTCTTTCTTCCTTAGTTTCTCCTATGGTGACAAATGTAATTCTATATAAGTTATTGGAGAAAACACTTTCGCAAGCAGCATTTAAATGGTTATCATACCCCTTCCCCCCCACGCCCTCCAATGAGTTCATCCTTTCCCCAGTAGCAGTCCCTACTGGCTAGTAAGGTGAAGCAATCCTATGAAATTCAGAGTCCCTCAGTACTGGGCACAAGGCCAGAGACACTACAGGGAGTACTATTAGACTAGATTTTCTGTGTAAGTGCAATTTGTTAAAATACAGAAATAAGGAGTTTGTTGGTTATATTCTAGATAATTATTATAAATCATGGAGAAAACTGTGATGATTTAGAATTTCCGAAAACAAAAATCTGTGGAAATTATATTCAACAGTATCTTTAAATCCGTTTAAAAAGGTGTATTTTTAATAAAAGTTAGCACTAGCAAAGTTATTGCAATTGCATTGGACTCCCAAAACTACAGCTCCACTTCTCTCCACACAAGTTCGCAGTATTAACTTGTGAAAGCACTGCCCCAAAGCAACAGACCTCCTCTTTTCAGTTTTTAAACACTGGAGACTTAGCAAGGCAGTATTGCATTGGTTAAATTTATGAAGCTATTTATACTGCCAAGGGGGCCAGTTATTCTTGCAGTTTTAACTAGCAACTCTGCTTATTAGAAATGCAGAAAATTCAGTAGAAAATTAAAAAAAAAAAGCTCCAAACCACCCTTCACCTTCCTGACATAGATTGTGTTATAGCTCATGTAATCAGGAGTCCTGAACTAACGGTCTTTCTCTATAAAGCTACAGTTTGCAATAATGCATTAATTTTCTATACACATTGCCTAAATCTTAACAATGTATCTGTGGCCAATTGCATGTGTATCAGTACTGCATAAGCTGTTCTCTCTTACATCAAATAAGAGCATTTAAGAAAATATTTAGCCTGAATATGTAACCTCATCACTTTGTTCCCCTGGGCTGATCATCCACAGTTAAGAAAACAGAAAGGACATAGAGGAGGGAGAAAACCTCCCCAAACAACAGAAGAACAGATTTCTCAGGACTGAAACACATAAAAATATGTGTAAGACTTCTTTGTTTCCTTCATTTGTTCCTTCCTTAGAGGATAATGGTACTGAGTTTGTCTAATGAGGTTTATGTAGCATGAAAAGTCTCATTTAGTAGTGAAGCTCTACATTGACTAGATAACAATAAATGTTTTTGCAAAATAAAGCTACTACATAAACGTGTATTTATCTGTAGAATAAAGAGAAATCCTCTTTAATACTGTTTTTCCATGAAACAGACCAATGTCATAACATCAATTTTTAGATCGGGGTTACAATTTTAAGCTGTGTCTCCTCCCCTTTTATATAAACATCTCTGGACTTCAAAAAATATTCATGAAAAAATTAAATTCAGAAATTTCATCTGTAATTGACATTTTCCAACAGAATAATTTTTATTTTAAAAGTTTTGGCCAGCTTACCAGTTACTTTCAAATTATTATGAAATAGATGATGGTCATCCTACTGATATATTCTAAGTTATGGTCTTTCATATGCAAATCAACCTAGTATTTGTTCCAAAGATTTACTTGAAAAAACTACCAGAGTCAGTGATGAACACATGCTGAAACAAATAAAAATACTATTCTGCAATGTCTTCAGGCAGTCAACTTTGTTTCACATATTTCTTCCCACAGGAAAGTTTAAAAGACAAAGAATCGTATTTTATCACAAAGTTAAAAATGTCATTTTTTCCACACAGAGATACAATCAAAATACAAGCATGATATATAATTTAAATTTATGAAGAGTAACTTAAGAGGTTATAGTATTTTGAAGCAAGTCCTTTCTGCTTTTTTTGTTTTTTGAAGTTTTTAGGCTTACTGAGCTTTGAGTGAGTTTGCAGTATCTACAACACTGACTGCAGTGTGCTTTTAGGAACACTTGTCCATTGCAAATATGGTAGGTAACAAGATTAAGGAACATTTTACTAAACAAAGTACAGCTACAGAGACGTATACTCAGCAACCGCACTCAGACTGAGAATTTTAAAATGCATGCTCAACCTTGTTGAAAGAACCCAAAGCAGCCAAGCAGGAGCAAGAGCATGCAAACTGGGCAGCACCCTTTTGGATAGGGGGAATCCAGGAACTCAACCCAGCATACTATATTTAATATGCCACTCAAACAAATCCCTTTATCATGCAACACATAAGCATTCATAAGTTTTCCAGATGGCTGAGAACTGACCAATTTTTTCTCTCTATTCTTTTATTCAAAATATACCTTGTGATCCTATCAGGAGCATATCTTCTGCTGAGTGGTGCAGCAGATAGCCAAAATCATTGGAAAACTGCAGAAAGGGGGCAGAGCTACACAAAAGAGAGAGGAGCAAATTTGGTAGTATCCTTTATATTTATTGCCATCTCTTTCTTTGAGATTATACTGTGGAACTGAGTGGGAAGTAGCCACAGGGATGGGATCAAGAATACAAAGCGCTCCAGATACATACTATTCTCTGGAAGACAATAGAGCTCAAGATGCAATTTACACCTAGTTCTGCTGGCCTGAGTGGGAGTAGTCAACATTGAAGGCTGCCAGTGGACTAAGCAACAGCAGCAGAGGACATCTACACTGGAGGAAACCTAAGTGGACACAAGTCCTTCCTCTTCCTCCCCCCAAGACCTCAGCTTTCTATGTGACTTAAAGTACAAACTTTGCTGCCTTCCCCAGAAGCAAGAGGTTCCTCGGAGCCAGAGTCACTTAAAGGTTGTGCTTTGACTGAGGTCAGGACTCCCCCCTTGATCCCCCACATAATATCAAATGTTCATTTTGCTGTGTCAGTGTGCCTGAGGGATACGCTCTCTGCATACAAGAGCACATCACCAGACTTGTTAAGTATTATCAGAGCAGGTATCTATTTACACAGTGTTAGCTGTCTTAAACCAAAGAGAACAGCCTCATCATACTCTTTGGATGGAACTGTCACTGAAAAGACTGAAAAGTATGCAGGAAAATTAAGACTTTCAGAAAGTCCCACTCACCCACACATGCCTAGAGGTTTACATCTTGGTTCATGGAAAGCCCTTACTGGTCAAACCCAAAGAAAGAACTGTATGGATTTGACTTACTGCAAGTCCTGCCCCCATTTTATATGCATCTTGTTAGACCCTGTGAGTCTGTGGGTTTTTTCTTCTTTTACTTATGATGGCATATTAAAGCAGTAGAAAAATACAAGAACAATGCAAAAATCAACAAGGACAGAGATTATTAAAACACTAGAAAAAAAAATTGCAGAATAAATACTTTCATGGAATACAGAAAAGTACTAAATACAGTACCTACATTAGGAGGGGTCAAATCTGCATTTCATGAAGCAAAATAGGAAAGCATTATAAATTATGAGTCAGATACCAACAGACAATCTATATATGAAACTATAAAGAAATGCATGTATCTTATATCACTATATTGAGAAAACATCAGTAAAACCACAGAATTTTAATGGAAAATATAAAACAAGTTAGCAGAAAAACACTTATCAACATTGTCTTTTGGCTGAAATAACTATTTTGATGGTTTACATGACACCACAGGAGTTATTATTTGGGGGCAAAGGAGAGTCATCTACTTGCCTTTGAACAGATAACATTGGCATGATTATCCATTTCTAAAAATATATACCATAAACAGTAAAGTTAAGTTTGGCCAGTATTTATCGCTACAAAATTGCGATCTAGCATTTAGGTGATCATATCTTTTTACAAACTGTTTTAGCTGAAACTTTGACCTCATCTAACTATTTTAGGCAAGTTCAGAAAGTAGTTAATCTGTTTTTGCCATGCCAATGAAAACTCTTCTAAATTTGACTGATTTTTCAGTATTTTGAATCACACCTGCAACTTCATGTTCAGAACAGGGAAACTGAAACGAACATATTTCACCTCCACACAGCTCCTGTATGTGTATCTAAAAGCATGTATTTCTAACAAAATTACAGCAGAGGAAAAACAGGCCTTTCCATCAGTCTTTTGTCTTGGAGAGCAGGGATTTCAGTGACTGGGGATATCACAGCTGAGAAGGGAAGACTACCTCCTGTGCTCTGATACCTCTACCACAGCTGGCACCCAGCTAAAGCTAGAAGAGCAGGAAGCCTGAAACAGGAGCAGTCTGAGGGATACAAGATTTGTGACACAGGGATGCAGCAGAGCAGACAAATTATGAAAAAAGAGGAGCAAAGGAAGATGGACTCACCTAGATGGAAAGGAAACCTGATAGGAACAGTAAGAGGAAGGCAGGAGTAGGCAGTGCAGAGGAACGTGTAAACATAGCTGATGAATTTTCCCCGAGTGCGGCACCCCTGATTCTCACCATTCCTTTGAGATCAGTGAACAACTGTGAAATACACTGTGGCAGGAGCCATTTCATTATCCTAGATTAGCTGGTCCACAGAAAGGGTGACAGCCAAAGATTGCTGCCAATTATTCCTTTATCTCTAACTTTAAGAATCTGAAATGTACAGTTAAAATCCAAACTTGCTGATATGCTAGGATCTATATAGGCTGCTGATGCAATAGATAAATCTATAGATTGGTGATACAAAAGCCTTTTTGTTTAATGTTTCCTGTTTTAAAAAGCAACAAACTAATACACATACACACACATATCTTATAAGCACAATATGTGAAAAGTACTTTAAAAGACTATTAAAGCTGCATAGTATAGCATTGCAAATTAGGGAAAGCTAGAATTTGTGCATCAGCTAAAATATAAACTGTATGGAAAGAAGCACAGGAAACTAGAATGGGAGTAAGAGAAGAGTTTTTGCTCCTGCAAATGAATGGAATGATAGAAGGTTATTCAAGAATAGCCTTTGCTCAGGCTAACACAAGTGAACAATATTCACAGTAAGAGGGACTTCTACTTAAGGCTTATATTGAAAGCTAGTGAGAAAGCTTTGTGTTAACACATGCACTATCACACAGGGATACTCTATCACAGCCTAGAAGGAATACTGAAATAGAAATCACTAATATTCTTGCCTCCTGTATGCTTAGTAAGTTGAGTACCTTCTAATAAATTGAGATCGTAAGATGAATTGTCAGGCTTGTGTAGGGCTGGATATGTGTTAAAGAGATTTGCAACAAAAGCCAAATTGAGTTTAGGGTTGCCTGCAACCACATCAGCTGGAGTTACGAACTCTCTGCAGCCCAATTTATCTGCCTGTTGGAGCATGTATTCAGCTCTCCTCAAGTCATTTTTATCCTAAAAGAAAAAAAAAAAATGTAACAAACACTAACATGTTTCCACTCTTTACTAAATCTTCAGTTTGGAAAAATCTTTAAGTGACCCATGTTAATTCCCCCCTCATTCCCCAAATGTTTGAGCTAGCTGTTACAGCCCGTAACTCCCCTCTTCCTTCCACTTTCTTTCCGTGGCTGCCAGTGCAGCATTCCTCATGAATCCCTGCAACAGCAGTAGCAGCCAGACATGCAGTGCTTTTATTTCTGTTTCCAGGCTGTTGACTCCCACACTGCATATTCTGCTACATGTGCCCAGGGTTCACCATCACTGCTTTAAACTGACATTCTCAAACATAGTAATGACAGATGATGCCTAAAACCCTCAGCACGAATATGAATGCTTCAGAACGGGATTTCCTTTTAATATTTGTCTCTGAATCATCTTAAGTTGGTAACCTATGTGTTATTTTGTTTTGTCTTTATTAATCTACATAGAATAAACCAGCGTTGAAAACTATGTGGTATATACTTTTTGCCTCTAATCTTCACAACAATAAGAATTACTATTTATAGGGAAAAGAGTTAGTAATTTAATTACTATTATAATTGAATAACAGTCAGTAATTCAGTGTTGCTACACTCAACCAGAAACTTGCTCTAAAACAAGTTGTTACATGTTATTGATACTGTTTTATAACCCATTATAGAACATTATCATAGGAACTGTAGGAAATTACATGGAAAAAAGTAACTACTATCCTTCCCACCCCCATCCCCCCAACCCCAAAACAAAAGCAAACAAACAAAACAGAGCTCTCCTCATGGAGTTTGAGAGAACAAAAGCTTGTAAGCAAACAATTTTGCATATGGGTTTTCAATATTATAATGAATAACAAGATTCTATTTAAGATTCTGACTGATATATAGAAATCTCTATCTCAGGCAGGCAGCTCAGTATCGAATGCGTTCTCAGAATAATCCTTCCAATAAGCATTATGTAGGAGCCTAGAAAAAAATGTTTTCACATATACCTAGGCTGCTTTTAGACCCTCTATCCTTTTCCAGCTTAAAGGTTGATGGATGCCAAACTTAAGCTTTCCTTCTGGTTATTGGAAGGGCTTACATGTTATTTCGGAATGCTATTTGGTTTGAGGAAGGATCACAAGGTTTGTGAAGTCTACTATTTTCCTTGTCTGAATCGCAGAAGGGCAGACCTGAGCAGGATGTTATAACACTCATCTTAGAGGACCAAAGTGAAAACAGAAACCAGTTAGAGACTACTCCAAGTAAAACCCAGCTCCAAATTTTACACTGCAGGATGCAAATTCAGTTCCAGCAGCACTCTGGAACTTTACTTGTGTTTTTATTCATCTAAGCTTTTGTGACATTGAGCAACCTGACTGAGCTTTTGTATGTTTTACAAAACAAAAGAGGATTCTGGGACAGCCTTGTACATCGAGATCTCTGAAAATTCCAGTCCATTTTTACATTTCTGGATACTTACATGAAATCCTGAAAAGTCAACTTTAATGGGCGATTCATCAAGGCCATCTCCTTTGGGTGCAATCTGATTTAACAGATGGTAGTATGCTCTTGAATCCTAAAACAAGCAGTATATTTTTTTTTTTAAAGAAAAAGTATGTAGTCTTTCATAGCCATTTATTGCTCTTATAGTCCAACACAAAAGTCTAAATATTTTTTACTTGCAGAGCAAAGGAATGTCTGCTAATTATTCTGGATGATGTTAGTTAAATTTATTCTGCTGGATATGAACTAGATGGGTGTAATTAAAATATTTAAGGCAAATGTATTTAAGTTACCCACAAAACCCAATCTCAATATGGACTTTTAGTGTTGGTATTTTATTTCTTCACTATCATTTTCAAACAGACTGTTTTATAAAAAATTCTCTTTCTTAATCAATGAGGCAATTGGAGTTCAAAATTGAGAGCAAAGTGGGACTTTTAGGATGAATCTATAGTGACAAAAAAAATACTTATTTGATGCAGTTTCCAGTATGGTACTGGGTTTTTCACCACTAAGACACCAGGAAAATAAGATAAAAACCTGGTAGTTTTAGATTAATACTTCTCTTAAATAGCATGTAGTATTTTTACCACAGTAGCAGTTTTCATGTAAAACCCTAGTTAAAGGTTTGATTCAATAATAGCCTTTTTGATGGCATTTGAAAAGATACAACTAGCCATTAATGACATGGGTTTCTTACTACCGTAGGGAATCTTCCTCCTTTGCTTTTAGTTTTAAGAAGTTGGGGTTTTCTCTCTTCAACTGGACTTATTACATTACTCTGCATACCTTATGCAGAACAACTGAAGAAGAGGGAAGAATTATGCATGTCTGACACCTGCCCTGAGGGACCAGTTTGCGTTTCAGTCCCCTTGTCAGTAAACAGGCACACCAGCAAAGCACAGTGACTGAGGGGGGCTGCTCTCTGCGTGGATGAAGAAGCACTAGCTACTCCAGACAGCCGCCTGAATAACAGTTCTTTCCTCAAGAGGTTTCCTACTCTTCTGTAGAATGCTAGGTATGAAGAGCAATCACTATTAGCAAATATGCACCGGGAGGGGACGTAAAGCCACACACTCCTCCTTTAAAACAACAAAGGAAAGAAAAGAGAGGTTGCTGCAGACCCAGGAGCAGGAAAGGACAGGCAGAAAAAAGGTAAATAATAAGGTAGTCCAAATTGTCCTAAACAACTCTAATAAAAATCTGAGAACATCAGAACTTCCATGAATATGAGCTTGTTGGAAACGTTTCCTTTGTTCTGTGACATCGTAATACATGGCACGAGCACTGAGTAGGATATAAGATATTAAAATAATGCTCTGTGTGTTGAAAAACACAGGATGAACCTATAGCTAGAAAAAGCAGATGACTATTTTCCTAAATACTTCTGATGAAACTCATTTATTTCTAAGGACCCTGTGTTTAAATACCATTATGTTCAATTACCAGCGCAAGTAACTACATACCTTAATGTCTTGGCTGAAGTTACTGATTTTCTGCCACCGTGCATTGGCCAGATGGTAGTTCACCCAGCGTAGCAAAAGCTCTTCTGGGGAAAGCTTCATTAACTGATCTAGTTCTTCCCCTTCATTTAGCAAGGTGATAAGAGCTAAAAGAAAGTTTGAAAGAAAGCCAAAAATCACTGCTATTGTGGTCTCCATTAGTTCCAAATTGCTGATATTGATATACCTGGCATTTTATTTACCTTCATTTCTGGAGATTTCAATATCAGCAAAAAGACCAACTTTAATGATCTGCCACAAGAGTCCTAACACCAAGTGTGGTCTTCCTTCTTGCAAATCTTGTGATCCAATATTGACAACCGTACAGCCAATGGCAGATGCGGAGTTCAGAGCCAGGTTTAGGTTTTCCTGTTTGGAATACCATTGTTTAACAAATTTATGAGGTTTTAATTCTTGGTAAAGTTGTTCATACTAAGTTTTGTAAGTTTCAGAAGTTATAAGAAATAATGCGTTAGTTCCTAGTGGAAAAATGCACTCTGGAGATTTTTTTGTGGACCACCATGTATTTTACAAAAATTTAATGGAAAACATTATTGACACTGTTTAAAGTGGACCCAGCAAAACATTGTGGACCACCTTCTGCAGCTTAGGTCATTGAGGAATACTCTAATGAAAATGTGTTTTGTAATTCATAAGTATCACACACACAAATTAAGCAGTAATCCTCAAAATATCAGGGGCTTGTTCCTGTGGAAAAACGGGCTCATACGGAGTTCTGCCTGTGCAGGAGGCTACTGACATCATTGTCATCCCATCTTGGATCTTATACAGGCTGACACAATTATTCAAGCAACCGTTAAACTGTAATTGAACAGACAGCATAAGAAAATAATGGCAATTCAGCATCCTGACACTGTAAGTAAAGTTAGTGATTGTCACAGATGAATCATCAAAAAAACCTAACCAACCAAACCTGGCAGCTCATGTAAGCGTTAGTATTTTCTTGCGTTGTATTTTAACTATCTACAGAGACAACATGAACACATGTAGTATCATCTTTGCTGACACATCTTCTTTAAATAAGTAGAATTTACATGACCCACTTGCAGGATTTAGAACATAGTATGTTTTAACTCTTCACGTTTTAATGTCACAGCCTGAAATGAAGTCTGCCATTTAACCAAGGTTTTTAATCAGGTGGTTTGGTTTTTGTTTTTTCTCATCAGGCTAGTAACTTACAGATCTACTTTCCTCTTCCAGACTTGTTTTCTTACACCAAAACTGCTTCTCTCAAATATTTTCATGAATTCATACACATTTAAAAATAGAACTCCTCATCTTGCATCCAAGCTACTCCCCACTATTTTATATATGTATCATCCTACCTTACAGTATACAGCCATGCAGACACTTTCTGCATTGCTAAAATACAACCTGACCATCCACTCCAAAGCCTAAAGTTATTTCCTCCAGATACTTAGTAAAGCAGAACAAGAATAGCAAATAGGGAACTAAGGAAATCATGAAATAGACAAGTTATCATGTAAATCATCTAAGAAACAGAAGAATTCAGCAGAGTTTATTAGAAAATACAATTTCGTGCTTTGACATATTTTCATACGTTGGACTTTTTTTTTTTTTCTGCACCAGGAGAACTGTCATTAAAACAAAGCTATAGAAAAATACTTCACTTTATCATTTATGGCAAGTTCCTATCTGTGAAGTACTTACAGAAATAGTGAAAGGAGTGAGTTTCTTCTTATTAATAGCCCTTTCATCAATTGTATCTGGTTGTGAGAAGTTGATCATTTTGCTAAGGAAGAAAAGTCAGAGTTTATTCAAACTTCCATTACTCAGAAAATATATTTGATTATAAACTCCTAATACTTTAAACTAGCTGTAAGTATTTCTGAAAAGATTAAAAAAACATAATAAAGACCACCTCATCCACTAAATCTCTTCTCCCTGTCAAATAAGTGCACATTCATCCAGACCCCCCCAAAACATACGTATTTAAGAAACCTGAGCAACTGGGTTTTATATTTAAGTGACACAGCATGTCTGCGCTGTCAAAAAAGTACTTGAGAAGATTAAAAAAAGTGTAAGCTAAGGTCACTTAAATAATGTCAAGTGAAAATCTTTGTAATATAAGCAGTATATTTCTGCACTGCATTTACTATAGTATCTTGAATCTACAAGGATCTCAAAGACTAATTCACATCAATACTACTACGCTAATCCTTTGTTACCATGGTGGATTAATAAGTACTATTAGTCTACTCAACTAGAAAGTTACAGCAGACTGAAGTTAAGAGACCTACTATACACTCTCTGTTTTGCCACAGATCTAATTTAGATTTCTGTTCCTCCCATCCTATGATTTAGTAACTTTAAAATATCTGAAATAGCAGTTTACTGATTTTTTCAGCTAATGGATACACCAACTGTGGAACTATCTCCTTTATAAATAGCCTGCACATATCTGCCATGTATAATTACGTGTTTGAAGTGGAAACCCACTTCCCTAATACATGCAGAGTCACATAAAAAAATTGCTCAAAACAACATTTCTATGGGAAAACAAGTTTTCCCCATCTTACACATGGGTTGAAATATTTAGGAGTGGAACCTTGATGTTAAAGCCTGTTAAAGTTTCCCAGTTCTTGTCACTGTGATCAGCATTTAACCTTTGAGATTAACTTCTTTTCTTTCTCATAGCCCTAAACTCACCAAAGAAGGATGCCATCTGCAAGGGATTTAAAAAGACTGGCATCTGATGGGTTCATAGGTAGGAGGTGCTTACAGTCTGGGTCATCTTGTAGAGCTTTATTTATCCAATTAACAAAAGCAACTTTTTCTTCCTCTGAAAAGAAAAACAGCATTAAAACAAACTATTATTTCCATGAACATGTACTACCAAACATCCAACTTGGGTCAAAAAGGTTCATCCACAGCAAAACCTCTTAGTTTCACATGGGTTAGTTACAGAAATAACCAGACCGGTGGGAAAGAACACAAAAAATAGCAAGTACAGGTTGATCTTTCTCCTACTGCACCCTCTAAATATCTGGTGATTTTCTGAAGGACAACGTAAAAATCATAGTAACATGGAGAAGGTGTCACCATGGCTGACTGTGAATTCAGTTTCTCAGCATTTACAACGAAGAGAGGGAAATCTGATCTGAAACATGCAACATCTCAATCTATACACCCTTGGTTTAAAACGTAGCGTTTTATTTTGCCTTCTATTAGGACTTCAGAGACTGGCAGTATTTTTGAGACTATCATCTGGATCACTTTGAGAAACCTAAAGTTTAATACCTCAGTTTTAAATTCTCTCTCTTATTTAGTACAGAATTTGTTATTAAGCATCTAAGAATGCTTATTATGATGACAGTCAATCAAGTATCAGTATCCAAATTCCAAGACAGTACAGGTATTATTCACCTCACTTACCTCAAGAGGTACCTACAACTGACTCATTACACGTCTTTCATTGTCAGTGGGAAGAAATGTGAAATTTTAGTGCACACTTTATCTCATCATAAACCATACAGTTGACAGGGCTAGGACAGATGAATTGCACTCTATTGGGGTCAGTTTCTCTCCATCAAAAATGAAAGGGAGTTTAAACAATTAGCTCTAATGGTGTTCCCCTACAGGCATCCCTTGAGATGGAATATATCCCCTGCCGTGGAGATTTACCAAGTGCAGCTGGTGCTGTAAGGATTATACCGGGAGAGAGAGGTTATCACCACCTTTAGCTAACTGAAGTGAATCTTCCTCACATATAAAATATTAACACACTTCTGCAACCACAGCAAATGCCAGATTCAAGTCAATCAAAAGTTGACTATCGCTTATTGTAATATGATCCTGGAAGGTGGTTAATATCCTGACTAGGAGCTGCAATGTAATTACGTACAATTACCTACTGAAATGACATGCAGCAAGGGGAGGTAAAAAGAGGCAGATCCAATACGAAAGCAACTTCTGAAGTATGAGATAGGCTACGCTAAAGTCGTATGGGAGTGAACAATTCTGTAATGGCACATGCACAGCTGAGGAGTTCCTTCCTTTCAGAAAGGATGGTTTGATTGGGTTTTTTTGTATGTTTGGGTTTTTTTCATTTCATGTCACACTGTGGAAATGAAAACGGGGACTTGTTTTTATCCGAATATAGGGATAAGAGTATGTTAGCATGTAATGAAGCCAAAAAACTTCACTAGCATTTCTAGAAGTATGCCAAAAGGGCCACTTATTCCCTCCATGCCCCACCACATCCTGTCAATGCTTGTTTTCATTTTTCGCTCTCACAAAGATGTCTAACTTACCTCTGAGTGCAGCATGACATTAGCAACTGCACAGCCTACGTATTAATAAATTACCATCCACACTTACCTTTGTCCATCTCCACATGCTTTCTCTGTGTTATTTTGCTTTCAACAGCAACATTTTCCAATTGTTTTTTAATTCATCTGTAGTGCTAATTTAAAGTCTTTCTCCACGCAAAATCTACTCGTGTTTACTTATTTCTTACCTGAATAAGAGTGCTGTGTCCCCTCACTAGATATTGCTGATGTTCCTCCAATTGCTGTAATACCCTGCTTTTTGTTTATTGATTTTCGGAAAGATTTGCTCACATCTTTGCTTTTCAATTCCTGAATTATCTGGAATAATAAAAAAAAAAGAGCATTTTTTCATCGATCATACCTTCAAATAGCTAAGCATTAACTCATGTAATTGCTCTAGAGTCAGTAGTTAATCCGATTGCCTTTCTTTAGTATTTACACTGACTTATTTTCTGGAAAAAAATCAATTGTATGGGTAAAACTAGTTTAAATCCCTTCATCAAACTTGCATACTAGATACCTAATATACTATTTCTTGGTGAATACCTCTAGTGCTACCTTTATTAAGTCATGTTATCTAAAGAAGTAAGCATTCAACAATCTGTGCAATTTTTCTACAGATATTTTGGTAAACTGAAGACAACAGACACATACATTTTCAATAACCATTGACTATTTCTTCTACTTCATCATATGCACTACAGTAAAAGGTTACTATGTGACAGTTATACGTGCCCTTAAGCACGCCGGTATCATTTTCCATCTGCCTGCAATGTAAAACACATTGGATATACCGGTATGTCCTAGATTTGCCCAAATACTGTAGAGGTCTCAAAACTGACCATGAAATACAAACAACAGATACATTTTATGACCTGGATGTAAATATTTGCATCTCATCTATGAACTATTTCAAATTCGACTCTTGGAAAGAAAGATCAATAACTAGTTCAACAAGCAGCCTACTGCAATTAGCAGTACTCTAAATCCAAAGCTAAAACTAATCATCCCCAAACACACATACAAACCAACAGCCTGCAAAGTTTTTGTTTCTCTTAAATAAAGCACAGTAGCAAGTGATCCACATTAAAAAAAGTCTAAACCTTTCGTATTTGTTCACTAGAAGTGAAAAACTGTACCTTACTCCCAGTAAAAAGCCTTTAGTATAGAGATTAAGCATAGCAGTGCAAGCAATAGTTTATCACTAAGAGAATTTACAGGCTGGTATCTAGTTATCTACTCCTTTGTTAGGGCAAAGGCTGACACAACAGTTTCTAAAATATGTAGTCCATCCCCTCATCTTCGAGGTAATAAGAAGTAAGACTGATAGAAACTACTCTGCTCTCACATGCTACCCAAATGAGATCTACTTAAATGGGAGAGTGAAAAATCAAGACTGGAAAATAATTCTATAGGATATTGTAAATTGTCACAGAAAGCTTTCCCATTCTCAAAATAGTTATTTGTGCCAAAACAGTACTTAGTTGTACCACTTTTCTATCCTAGCTATCAACAGATACCGGACAGTAGAGAAACATTCAAAGGGAATATCTTACAGAGACAAATTCTTCAAAGTTGATTCTCCCGTCCTTGTTGCTATCTGTCACTGCAATGATTTTTTCTACTATCTCCCGGACTTTGTAACCAGGCAAGGGTAGACTTGCTTCTTTAAACAGGTCTTGAAGCTCATAGTCACTGACATACCCACTGTTGTCGATATCTGTAAAATGAAGGCACAAAATGTTTTTATACTATGCAAAAAACTAAGTACAGTAGCTGTTAAGAATCAATGAAGCATGAGAAATACAGTTCTAGGAGACAAGTATTTCTTCTTCTGACATAGGTAAGTAAGCATGAAGGAATACTTGTGGATTAGAGGCACTGGCACAACTGCCTAGGATCTGTGCCATCTTGTTATATATTTTCTCATGAACTACCTTATAATCCCAAAGCACAGCTAATAACAAGATTACAAATTTGTAAATAGCAAAGTTCAAGCTTTTTTTAAGACTCCCAACAAAATTCGCCAGTGAAGGGGAGATCAATTATTAGTCTTAATGTTGATGTTATACCATTTGCAATCAGTAAACTCAAATCTGATGCAAGTTATTATAAGAGCACACTTACACAAGACAACCCACTCACACAAGAACTCTGCCTGAATCTGCATTTTGTTTCTAATCCTAATATCTGAAACACATTTTCTGTTCTTCAAAACTTTTGATGTGGTTAGGCTTCCCTGTGAAGAATAAATCTGGGATGATCTATATCTGTTTATTAAAGGTGACCTTCCTTAATCTATTAACTAGCTCTGTTGGGAGCAATTTGTACTGCCACCTTTGCTTACACTTGGCCCCCAAGGTCACATGTCAAGAATGTCCATGTACAGCAAAGTACCAAAGCACTTTTTTTCAAAAAGAGAATGGTATAGATCCACAATCGTGGAAAGAATGGCTGTCTCACATAAAAATAAATTTTAAAAATCATATAATTTGTGTTACACATGATTAATAATGCAGCAGCGTAGAAGAAATCATAAAAATATCCTTTGTACTTCCACCTTAGGCCAATCTGCATCCAGAAAGCTGTCTTGAGTTATTGTCTTAGCACATTAAAGCATCCTTTTACAAACGTATGGTATGTTTTTATCCAGTGTGATGCATAAATGAATCAAACGCATTAACTGTTCCTGATTTTTTTTATATCTATGCATACTTCCATACGTATGTATACACATCTATACAAGCAGAATTTGCAAATGTCCATTAAAATAGCCTTACCTGTACCTATAGTGCAATGTCTATGCAATGGAGAAAACTACTTCTAAAAAGCAGAAAAGCTGTAGCCCATACACAATATAGATGAAACTCAAATACAAGAAATCATATCCAGCATAACTAATGGTGGATATAACGCCCATTTAACACTAGTACTTTCAGTTTGACAACAATTTTCATCTCATAATCATATTAAAAGTTCTTGAAAAAATATGAATTTTTCCAGTTCTACAAATGATGCATCTAAGATAAGTAATTTATGAGAACATCAGAAGTAACACAAGTCAGAAACAGAAGCAAGATGCTGTGGCCACTTTACTGACTTGTCAAGGTGCTCCCATTTTGTTTTGTTTACTAGTCAAAAGACCTCTCCTCACATTGCCTCTAGTATCAGAACTCAGCCAGTAACACCAGACTGGATGAATATGCATCACATCACAGAAGAGCACACAGAGAAACATGCTTTCATCTCTAGCCATAATTAATTGCTGTACAGTAATTTCCCTGTAATCCATACTACTATGTAGCTTCTGTACAGCTTCGTAAGAAGGCTACGTTTACGACTGAAAAGGTTAAACACGCCTGTTAAAAATACATTTTTTTTGTGGTTTTGATCTTACTAACAATCCACAAATCACTACACAGACAAACTTTATGTCTGTGTATGTATTAATTTATCCACTGTCTGGCTTGCAGACATGTAAGAACACACATAACAGGAGCAGAGGACATGCTCAGAAGCTCACTCAGATTACCAGCTCTTTTATTTCTCTAGGTTCATCTTTCACTGAGGGTAAGGTTCCATGATGACAAGCAGAGAGTAAATACACGCCTTTTCTCTCAGTTTACCAATATAGCTGCAAGCAATTTTTGCATACAGATATGGGAAATGTAAAAATGAAAAAGGAAAAAAGCTAATCATGCTTAATTTTTATGTTTTAGAGAAAGCATAATACAACAAGGAAGAAAATGCTTTTCAGTGAGTGGGAGCAGTAGAGGATTCTTAGAGCAGAAATGTGAAAACATGCAGGAAGGAAAGAGAGAAAAAGGAGGAACGCAGATGATGAAACCCAAATGAACAGAAATGCTGTCAGATAATACCAGTGAGTATCCTAACACCTCCCAGTAGCTTGATACATGTATACCGTGTTCTAGTTCTCCGGTCTGTCTTTCCAGCTCTTGCAGGCTATAGACTTCTTAAGCTACAGACTATGTCGGGATGACTGTTTAATAGCAACTCATGAACTACCACCTTCCATGGATGTTTCTTATTCCTTTAGCGTATCTACTCATTTTGGTCTCAACAAGCATCCCAAGTCAACAAGTTCATAGTTTTATTATTTGTCATTTAGAAAAGTTACTTGTTATTTTATTTTAGGCTTTCCGGCTCTCTACTGGGCATCACATGATATTTGTATTGACAGAAACAGAGCATTTCCCTCTTCACCTTTTCTGTACTACTCAGTCTTAAAGATCCCTGACATATAGCTTCCCAGTAGTCTCTTTACCAAGCTAGAGACTCCCAATATTTAAAACTTCTTGGCTATGGACCCTGTTCCCACATTATGATTACAAATATGTTCATTTGATTTGCTGAGCTGCAGTTACACATCACCCCCTCAGAACCGCAGCAAATAAGCAAGCAGACGTGAACTTTAACATCCACAACAGTATTGCAATCTGGAAATAGAGGTTAGTTGCTATATAATTTCTCACTCTTTCTGTTCACACTCTGATTATTCTGCAAACATCCCATCAAGCACACAAAACTATACAGTTAATTATTAACATCTGCTAGTTACAGAAGCAAGACCAAAAAAATTCTCCAAGTTTAGCTTACTTAAAATGTAAAATCTGATCCAATAAACAAGAGGAGAAATTACTGGTTCACCAAAGCATGCAAGTAAAACAAAAACAAACTATCAGTAATCGTAACATGAAAAAATATTTAACAAATGAAGTTTAATAATTTTTTTTTCAGATTTAAGGAGTTCAAAACACTGAATTACAGTGGCAGAAATAATGCAACTGTCCAGCAAGAAAATTTATCTTGCTGATCAATCTAAATTCAACATCAATGCTGACGTTGAAAGAAATGTATAAATACACATACTTTCAGTGAAAATAAGGGGTTTTATATAAACATTCTTATTTTCTTAGATATTACCGGCAACATAGAAGGAAAACACAGCTTTGTCAAAAAGTGATTCATAAAGATCTATTCCACAAATCCTACATGGTTTTGCAACATTAATGGCATCCTTATTATTTTCTTATTTAACACATACCTATTTTACTGAATGCTTCTCTTAGTTCTTCAAGCTCTTCACGAGATATAGTAGTTATGTTGTTTTCCATCTTTGGATAGCAAGAAGTGTCCTCAGTTGCTTATACCTAGTTACAACAAACAGGAGCTATATAAGGCTTTCATTCCAAGCACATACTAATACAAGTTACTGATCTTTTCAATGCAAGGTACCAGACCTGAATGACATTTCCAGGCCTGGCACACTCAAACACACACAAACAACACTCTAAAAGTACATCAAACACCTAGCAATTCTTTTCACTCTAACAGTGACTGAGAATTCACAATAGCAGCACCTGATTTCATACACTTGATGTTTTCATTTGCATAGAATATGCACTGACCAACAAACTACCTCAGCTGCTTGAGTGGTTTTCCAATATTAAAATCACCGCCTTACATTTCCACAATTTTTAGAAGCATTAATTTTTAAGTGCAATGTGGTATCAGTGCTGATTAGTGGTCAGTGCTAGGATCTAGCCCTGCAAAGCAGTGAGCACTCCAACACTTGCACAGGAGTAAACCTCAGTGGGACACTTCCAAGCACCAGCTTACAGACAGTGGGTGAATGCTGACTGGCCTTTCCACAGCTGCTGCAGAAGTTACCACCTCCCGACCTTTACTCCACTCTTTGGACAAGCCTGTTTTCTCCTGACACTGTCAAAGAGCTGAATAAAGGCTTTTACTGAGCACAGAGATTGGAATCTCAATGTGAATCCACTTGCTTTACCCAACACCATAAAAAAAAGCAAAACAAAACAGAAGACACCTTCACAAGGGTTTGATAAACCTGCAGGAGAGATCCTTGCAGATTTCCTCTCATCAAAGTTTTACTACAACAGGATGATTCAGGCCCTTGTTAGTAAGTGCAAGTTGTTAATAGTCAAACACAATTGTATTTGTACACAAGCTTGTATTTGCATTTGCCACTTCCCACATCCCACTGGTGCACACGCAGTACACGTACAGCAGCACCCGCCTGCCCGTGCTAGAGCTCCAAGCAGCACTTGGCTGTAGAGAGCAAGACCTGCTCCAGGTGGTACTGTGCCTACCATAAAGGAAAAGTTTTGTCTTTGCTTTTAGTTTAGGAGCCAAAAAGTGGCAAAAATCTACCTTAGTATTTTCATCAAAGTTGTCCCAGAGTTGGGTATGTTTTCCCTTCTGATTTAGTGTTTTTGCTTTAGAGCATGAAAAATATTCTTACAATGGCCAGATTATTTACTCATAAATAATTGCATTCAGATCTGCTATATGCAGTTGCTTCTCCCCTAAAAATCATGCATATCAACAGAACTGAACTGTTGCCCACTGGATGGGGAAACCTGAATTCAGCAACTGTTTTTTCCATGGACCTGCTGGATGCCCTTGGGCAAGGCTGTACCTTTGTTTCCACCTTTGTACGTCCTGACTAACCAAGTTACAAACTTTCCTGGTGCCTCATAACTAGATGGTTGTACAGTGCCTGCAACAACAGGATCCCTCCAAGGTCTGCTGTAAGACACTAATAACAGGATGACGTTTCAATTTGGAATAAAGGAGATCAAACATCAGTCTGAACTTTTTTAGGAAATTATTTTTTCCCCATTCTAGTTGTGTTTGTTTTCTTTCAATCCCTGATAATCTGACAATGAGGAAAAACCACAAAGCAAGCAATCTCACAGGTCACCAGCACATGAGAGAAGAGGCAGCACGGCACTACATCAGCTGCAGTTTGCTTGGGGATCACGCCAACAAGTCAGACAGATTTCCTAGAGGTTTATGAAGGAGTGCTGCAATACCACTGATGAAAGTTATACCTACTTTTCTGTGAAAACTGTTTTAATACAAAATAAATTACCCGTGGTCAGCCACAGACAGGTATAACATTGCCTCACTACATTAACCACTGAAGTGTCTCCTGATTTCAGAATTGTATGCTGTGACATCACTGCTGGGGATTATTTCTCCAAGAAAGGTATCACACGTCTGCATTAGTGATGTCAAAGCCTGACATATTCTGCAAATGTGTACAATACTTGTTCATCACAAACTGGCTCTCCCTGCCTACCTATGAAAGGAGACTGAAGAAGTACAGCACAACCTGTTGGTTTGCATGGCATTCACAGGTTGCCCCTCCTTGCTTGGAGACTGAAGAGCAGAGGGTCAGTCTTTCTTCCTTCTATAGCTACCCCCAGTTACACAGTAAGTAGGGATTCCCACTGTACCCAATGCTTAAAGCTGTCAGCACTCTTACGTCCTCATATTTACACAGTATCTTTCAGGAAAAAAAGGAGACATGATACAACTTGTCATAAAATTCCAAAACAAAGAAAAAATACATTTGGGTTAAAATAGATTTGCAATTTTTAAAACGTTAAGAAACATAGTTAATCAACATATTTGTATACCATGTTGGAAAGCATGTCGCTGGATGGAGATTCAGGTAGCCAGAAATTAGAACCTGATCAGGATACTGCAACTGACAGTTTTACTCAAATTACCAATTCAAAGCTACACATTATGGCATTCCTCCTCATACTATTTTGCCTTTTGTTGAACCCAGAATGTTACACTTATTTATATTCCTATTCCATGCAAGTAAGAGTTAATAAATGAAAAAGCTTTTTAGAGATCTTTCTTAACTGTAACTATGCACATGTTTAGATTGTTAGGCAGTTTTCAATATTTTCAATGATTTTGATTCCCTCAACAGTATTTCCATAAAAGCAGAATAAGTTTTACCCTTGATTTTCCAATACAAGAAGCAATGTGACAATCTTTTAGCTGCTGTTTTTACTGCTGGTAAGAGAACTCTGTATGGGAGAAAATAAACTATCCTATACTATGAAGTACTCACTAAGAATTCTTGATCTGTTTGTAATGAAAAAATAGTCTGTAGGAAGTGCTGGAAAGGTGTCTGGAGCAAAGAAAGAAATGATGAATGAGGTATCCTCATGTAGCTAAACCTGTACGCACCATGACATGAGCAATGCTCATGAGTTAGCAATGAGTAGCTCCCAACCTTTATCCAAGTATTTTTTTAAGTAAGCAAAACAACTATTTGTTGAAAATAATATAAAAATACCATGACTTTGTTTTAACGAACAGGTTTTTTTCCAGTTTTACTTTTTCTCTTGTTTTTTATTAATTCTTTAGGGTTTATGTTTTTAAGTTTGTGCTTATCTAAAACCATCAGAGGGAGGTATTTCCTCCAAAAAATGACTTGAAAATTAAGATTCTCATGTAAAACTTCAATCAAAGGTTGGGGTTTTAAGGAAAACAACTAACATGAGAGGTGGTGAAGCCTTCTGAGGTAGCAACTGTAATTGCCAAACTATTCAAGAAAATAGAAGAAAATTTTTGTCACAAGAATATGCGACTACTGTCTCAAAGTAGCAAACTAAAAACTTTGATTTGGGCTCTATCAGCAGAGTAAGCATTTATTTGCCTACACTCACACTGCTGTGTAAGAGAGAAAAAACAAGTTGTGTACTACGTGACCAATTCTCATCTCAGCAAATACGATTTCTGCTTCTTTTACGGCAGTAGTTTACTTTTCTTCCATGACACTATATAAAAAGAGTTCTTAAACAACAGTGGGTTATTTTAACAAGATCTTGTCTACTTCACTTGGGTTAGTATTTTCCGTCTTTTCACTGGGACTGTTCTGTGGGTCACACAGGATATGGCTTTGAGTGTGGGTGGCAAGATAAGTCTTTTTCCTTCATGTCACTCAATCTTATTTAAGTACTAAAATCCTACTTATCCATTTTGCTAAGCTTACTAGCAGCATGTACCAGTCTTCATACTCAAAAGGAAAAAAGCCAACATTTAAAATACGTAGTCAGATAAAATTACACACAGACATTTCTGGAAGTGCAAGTACCTTGATTTGAAACCTGATGTGGCAATTAAAAATAAATTGATTAACAAATGTGGAAAATATTTTTTGGGAAAAAAACCACATTTAAACACATGTTACTAAGGAAATTTAAAGGAGCCTGAAGCTGCAAAATCCCTGAAGACAGTACTCCGAAATAGAGACAGCACATCAAAGCATGACTGAGATATTTAGCCATGCAGGTGCAAGAGACAACACCCACTTCTGTCATACTGTTAATTTTTTAACTATTTACCATTACCATGAGTCAGATTTTATCAAAAACAATTTCTGCTTCACTCCTCCCTTTTTATGATTCATAATTTACATTTTCCATCATATTCTATTTCGGAAAACAGCAATCTTTGACTTCCAAAGATGTTGATTATTTCAGCAACACAGCAGAAACATCTGTTCCTGAATGAAGCAGATAAATAAAGCTAATACCTCTGTTCTAAAGCAACAGTCTTAAATACCCTATTATATAATTACAGGGTAAATTAGCTGGTCATTTAAACAGCAGAAGTGCTGCAATCATGGTTCTGGCATTCAAGAGAGATCCAGTTTGAGCAGAGACAACGCCTGAGCTAGATATTTCAGACAATTTCAATATAGAAACAGGAACCTTTTACCTAAGCTAATAAATACCTTGCACATGCAGGTTTACCACCCAAGATGACTCATTCAACAGGCAATTCTGACAAGACTTAACACTAAGCCTCCAAAGGTACACATCTATTTGAACTATGACTACCTGCTGAAAGATACATTCATTTACAGAGAACACATTGCTCTGTACCCTGGTAGTATTCATATGACACTTATATTTTCTGTCGTCTATGCTTACATTAAACCACCTTCTGCTGCCCCAGGACAGGGTAGGTACAAACACTGGGTTTATGCCGAGAGAGTGCCCTTGGATCCTCTTTTCAGTCCTTGCCAATATGCTTAACATGAACTGACAATATTTATCTATTCCTAGCCTGCCTTCTATGCCTGGGAGGCTTTTTTTATCTAAAGACAATTCACTGGAGTCTCCTGGAAATGTTCCACATCCAACATTAATACAATTACAAAGTATTGTTGATACCATCATGGTATTCCTTTGCCTGTGGAGGACTATCTGTGTCTGAGCAACCCCCGTGAGTAGATCAAGTAGGCCAAACTGCAGTGCCTGCCACTTTTTTGACCTGTTATCAAAGCTGTCAGAAAAAAACAGAGCAGTTAATTAGCAATCAGGCCCCATCACTACAGGCAATTGGCAATTTCTTCTGCAGCTCTTCATTTCAAATTCTATTTGCCTTGTTTCCATGAGCAGCTGCTTCTGCAATAACAATGGATATTACAAATGCTGACTCAAGAGCTTATTTTCTTTTGTTGCTTTTTGTGTGACACACCTCCTCTGTCCCTGGTGCAAATACCACTCTATTGCTGCATCATCCTTAAATCTGTTGATTCTAATGACTAACAAAGCTAGCATAATTTGCAAATAAAATCTGTGCTTTATGTCAATAACCAGCTAGTTACTAATATGTACAACTGTATCTACAATTACAGAACACAAAAGTAATGCTTCTCTTACTGGATTTTAACTCAAACAGCTATAGATTTTAATGCGAAAACACCCCACAAACCCCATAGTTAACATGTAGCATTTCTGTGCCAGTTTATCTGGGTTTCCTTAAGCCAACGCGGTGGGAAGGGGGTAGTTTTCATGCACTGCTAGTCTCTTTTAAACTCTCACCAGACCAATTTTATCCCATCTCGGCAAGAAAAAAATTGCATTATAAGGTATAAGACATGCAAGAGGAACATTAAAATAAGGATATCCATCAGATGTTCCCTTCAGTAAGCAGAAAAGAGAAAATGCTGCTGTATTTTAACTAAGAAAATGCTAATTAAACATTGGTGAAAAGACTTACATATAACAAAAATTTGAGCAATGGGATTAACTGCCATTGATATACAGAACATTAGCTTTATATAAATACACACAGAGAGTGCACAGAGGTTTCTGATCTCTTTTGAAGATAAAGCTGCCCAAGATTTTGTTTGTTCTGTTTTTTGGTTTGTTCCTCGCCCCCCCCAGCTTACACTGAAAGATCATTTTACTACTTACGCCAAGATTAATCTGGATCCCCAAATACAAAGATGATTAGGGGCCAACTAAATCAATCCTTTAGCAATATGAAAGGACAAATGATTTTAGGTGTTTTGCTGATGGTCTGTAATGAAACAGCAGGGGACATCAACTTTTTTTCAACCTTACTGGAGAGTACCTATTGATCGTACTGTTTTTAATGACAAAATGAACGATCAATAGGGTTCAGTGACTTTATAATTGTTGTATTATTATTGTTTACACTGGTATAGGATATGGAAGGATGGCTTCTCTTTCCCATATCAGTGAAAAAGCTGCAGGAGACATTAATAGGAGAGAAATACATTTCACGTTATCCAAAGAGAAATAAGTCTTTATTGCAGAATACAGTCATAGAATACCAGGTTGGCAGGGACCTCATTAGGATCACCTAATCCAACCTTTCTTGGCAAAAGCACAGCCCACACAAGATGGCCCAGCACCCTGTTCAGCCAAATCTTAAAGTGTCTAATGCTGGGGAATCCACCACTTCCCTAGGAAAATTAATTCCATGGCTGATGGTTCTCATCATGAACAATTTTCCCGGTGTCCAACTGGAATCTCCCCACAAGTAACTTGTACCCCTTAGCCCTTGTCTTTTCCATGTGACTCTTTGTGAAAAGGGAGTCTCCACCTTCTTTGTAGCCACACTTTAAATACTAAAATATGGTGACAAAGTCACCTCTGAGCCGCCTTTTGTCAAGGCTGAACAAACCCAGTTGTCTCAGCCTCCCCTCAAACAGCAGGCTTCCCAGACCTGTGATCACGTTTGTGGCCCTTCTCTGGACCCTCTCCAGCCTGTCCTCATCTTTTTTGTAGAGCAGGGACCAAAACTGAATACAGTATTCCAGGTGCAGTGAGTCCTCTAAACACAGGAAGCATCAAGTACACCTGTAGAATGATGAGCACTGGGTCTTACACAGAAAGGAGATTCAAAAATAGATACATTCCTAATGCAGCAAAGAGGATGCCTGTAAACCTTTAAAACAGGAGAGCACCAAAAGGTCAAAGTAATTAGCTATATAAATACATACACCTGTATATATAAAAAAAGATATTGCAACTGCTGAAGCACATTGCCAATTTTTTGAAGAAAAATCAGGGTGTAATTATGGTATCTGGTACAGTTATTAACAGAGTAGTTTGAAGTGAAAGTTCTTTAAGTATCATACAGTCAGCCTGAAGCTTTACTATCTGAAAGAGGCAGAGAGTATGTTTCTCAGCCTCAGGTTATAAATGTGGCTGGATATATCTATGACCATCAAAATTATTTAATTACTAATTAAAGTTAGAGGATAACAATGAAGAAATGTTATGCTTCAACGTATAAACTGATAATGCATGGATTTTTCCTCAGTCTTCTATGTACAGCATTACACAGTGAACCAGGAATTTTTGTTGGGTTTTTTTTTTTTTTTTTTGGGGGGGGGGGGGGGGGAATTGGCAGTGGCGTGTTTTTTTTTTTTTTTAAACTTCTTCCAAAACTGTGTGCACTGATCTTTGCTAAAGGAAGACTATAAAATCAGCCAGTGTGATAAATTTTGTGCCCATGAAATACACATCTCATGTACGGAGGACCAGAAGATTTACATTGAAGTTAATTGTTCACTCTCTATGGGAACTTATTCAAGTTAGTACAGTAACTCTGGTGAATAATAAAATCAACATTTCCCACCATGCCTTTAAGATAAAAATGAGCGACTCAAGAATAAACAGTAAAAAAAAGCTGAGATACCTAACTGTTAGACTGGTAGCGGGCCTGATCTTACTTCATTTGCTATGATACAAGTACAGACTGATTTCATGAGGCTGAAGTCAGAATGAAAAGCAATTCCATTATAAGGCAGATACATGCTTACTTTAGAAAGATACCTTTACATCCAAACAAAATGCCTCCAGCTTCCTTTGGCTTCCCCGCACACAGAACAGCCATGCAAATTCATCAACAGTATCAGTTTCACAGTTTCCTTCACATGCATCATTCAAGAGCATTTCAGACTGCTGGTGCTTTGTACTGTTGCATTCAGCACTCCAAATAAAAAACATCAATGGAAACCTTACCTATGCCAGAAGGACCACTTCTAGGAAAGTAATTTTGAAAAAAATGCTACTGTGTCCAGAGTTCATGGAAGTACCTTTCTTGAAACATTCTACTAACCTAACCTGTTTACAGTTTAGCTACACCAACACTTCAGGTTGAATTTGCCCAACCTGGTTATCTCAGACCATGTGTGATGTGATCTGGTTTGGTTAATTACTTATTTTTCTAGGAGTTCTACAGGTTTCACCTGCCTCCAGCACAGGGCTGCTTGTGTTTTATCCCATTCTACAACAGGAGCATGAAATCTGTGTACCCCATATCCACAGGCAAAGCAACACCTGTTTATACAGCATTAAGCCATATGTTTCCTGAATTATTAGACTCATAAAACTCCTGCTTGAATTTGTTGTGTTAAGGATTATTTGAGACTGTACACTTCCATTTCATTTGCACTATGCATGCTATAGTCTAGAATAGCAGGTAGTATGCAAGAATTTGCCCCTGCAATTGTTCCTTGCAGCTGCTAAGAGAAGGCACAGCACTTTCCCCTCCGGTTCCAAAGACGAAGGGGAAAGCTGGTAAGTGAACTCCAGTCTTCCAAGTCCCACAACAGATTACAGGCCACTACTCCTAATCTCATTTGCTTGAATACCACAAGCCCTGGTATTAATGAGCACATCATCCACAGCAGATCTGAAACAATGACATTCTCTGTGAAATGGGGATGCTGAGGCAATACAAGTCAATACCACTACGCCCTGCAGAACTGTGTGCATGAGTTAATGCCTTCTAACTGTATTTTCTGATGTTTATAGATACAGTCATTCATAACACACTAGTAGTTGTTAGATCGTTTTTGCAGGTAACACAGCAAGAAAGTTAAATGTGTGTATTTCTGCAATATGGTGTGTCCTGGACTCCCTACCTGTTACCAAACCATTTCCAGATGAAAAAAAATATGCACAAAGCTGCTTCCATGCAACAAGGAGCTTCTCTTTAGGACTTGAGAATATCAGGCAAATCAGTATTGTAAATACAGAAACAAGATTTCTCTCATAGATCACTTGGTAAGAGAACACTTCTGTTTATCAGAATACAAAATCAGATCGTCTGCAATAAACAGTGTACTAAATCTGAAGCAAAGTCATCCCACTTTTGAGATGGGTTTTATGTTTTACTTGACAAAAACTTCAAGAGTAAGTATTCCAAACTATCTGCATATTTTATATAATTTAAATATAATATATTAGCTTTCCAGTAAATTAGAGAGTATAGAATCAAAGTATACAATATAAAATACTAAAGAGTTGTGCCATAATAAGCAATAAATTAAGGGACACAAAAATAAAGTTTCCATACAGAACTCTAATCCAAAGTAAAGGTTGGATACGGTGAATGTGGTAAAGTGGCACTTGCTCTTGGTTCTATTGGACACAACCTTTGCCTTGGTGAAAGTTCAATAACAGCACGCATACGTTATCCCAGCTATGCTGAGAAGTGCAGACACATAAGGAAAATGAAAGCACAGTAAGAATTTAAACACACTCAAACCATAAATCTTAATTACCTTTTATGCCATCTCAACATCTTTCATGATTGATTTCACATACTTGAAATATTTGTTTCATTCCTCAACATAATACATATCAGGAAGAAGTATGCAAAAAGCATAAACATATTCCTGTTTGTCAAACATAGCAACTACCCGCTAATAAGAGGCTATCTCCACTGAAAAGTGTTTTCATAACTCTTTGCAAATAAAAGCAGCTTATGTTCTTATGGAAATGAAACAGAATAAACAAGAACAGATTTGCTACAATCTGCAGTAGAAAAGGATGGTCCTATTATGCCCTTTAAAGAGGTCTGAGCCTGCCTACTACTTGCAAGCAAAGCGCTTGCAGACAGAGCGCAAGGTACACAAGTTTAAATGCCTGGATGATTTCAGAAGCTAGGAAGTCTACCAACCTATAGCAATTCAGCTCTGAAACACACTAATCAAGCCTTACAGTTGGTTTAAAGGAGATTAGTTACTTTAGCATTCAGGTAGAGAGCATCGTCCAGAGGCTCACAATGCACATTATCAGATATTATCACAGCAAAGGTACCAGAGCTATCAAGGACAATTTTTTTTCAGTTTTATTCCTGTAATTTCAACTGCAGTCAGCTGAATTTGTGTATTTTCAACATCTCTAATAATCATGCATAAATACACTAGTCACAACTTAAGAAACAAATAACTCAAGTACAATGCAACTGCAATGATATTCCTTCCAAGAGAGACAGAAGCAGCTCCTGTTTAGTGCTGCTATAGGAATGCCAAGTGTTAGTGTGAACAGAAAGGTTTCTCAAGGTCTCAGTTCCATAGCTCAGGAGCTATGAAACACACAGGGAAAGTCATAGACATACTCACTAACATGTTGATTTTACAGTAAGAAACTTTTGCCTCCAGCAATAAAATCTGCATGCTGTTAATGGTACACGAGGACAGGAAAGAATAGACAAAAACAGTGGCAGGAAAACCAGAACTAGGCAATTCTCTTGGGAGACACGAGATCACGCAGAAGACCTTCCCTTTCTTGAGCAAACCCTAGAACACACGTCTCCTCTAGCCTGTTAAAAAACACATTTGTAGAAACCACTAGGATTGCAATACACGTGATCTTTGTGGATGTGGCGCTAATCTTCCTAATATAAATCATTTTAGTGTTGCTTTAGTTTCCACCATTACCATCCAGAGTCTAGAATATTTTTTACCTTTTGCTGATACAGTTAAAACCAGTGCTCACAAGAAAAATTCACAAGTCCCGGTATAAAAATCATGAAACTTGCAGCCCATTTCCGAGAGCTGTGTGGCTTACACTCGAGACACCCATATTTACCTCCATGCTTCACATGCCTAACATAGTCAAAATCAGGTCTGCAGAAGCAGAAAATTAAAGTCACATGTACTTGCAATAAAAAAATGTATTCACGTTAAGCACTAATGTTAGCTCAGGAACATTGCCGAGCCTATCCGCTATAACTCAAAATAATAATGGTAACAGAAGTAAAGCAACTCTGTCATCTCATCTTTTAATCCAAGAATCTGAAGTTGGGGTTTTGAATAGAAATTAAACGTTTACAGGTACTGTTTTGAAAGCAAAAATCTAGCTTTTCCATTTTACATGTGGCAATATCTGTATTCCAGTAATCCATGATTGCAGAGCTACATTCAAATTAATTAGCAAGGTATTAAAGTTAGGATGGTGCTCAGGACAGATTAAGGTGACTTGGTGGAAGAGATTTATTTACAAGCATAAAGACCACAGTATTCACACTGGTCCAGGAAGCATTTGACTGAGCCTTGAACAGAAACCAGATTTGTCTTTCAACAAGTTCAGTCAACTTCCTATACTGCTTCATTTTATATGAGCTCTTCTTATCTCCTCTTACCAGCAATGTAATTTGCCCTCTGGACACATCATTTGATACTCTCCTCAAACCAAATTTATTATACTGAAGCCTATGTCCCATGCTGACTAGTCATTTGGCTTCCCTGTACACAAATGTGCTAGACCCTCCTTCCTGGAGAGCTCCTGCAAGCCCCTGTCAAGCACCTCTTCTGTTCCTCCTATTCGACAGGGCTGCCCTTGTCCCCACATCCACCACCATGACCCACATGAATGTCTTTGCTTGCGTATCACTTCTGCACGTGTCTGCTCGGTGACCAGGCAAATAAATACTCTGTGTCTGAAAGGCCAGAGTTGCTGAGGGTCGTGCTATCCAATTAGCATTGGAAGGTCACACCTTGGATGGTGCCACCAAAAGCAAGTAAAAAATACAGGTTGAATCAACACCACAGCCACCATAGCACAGGATGCCAAACCCAGAAATTGCAGCAAGATGAATGCCTATTAAGGTCAAAGCATCATAGTAGTTTTACCATGCAAATGCATGGTAGATGGAAAGTCTATCATTAATACACAGAAAATATGAGAAACTAGGAAACAGTTTGTCACAAATGCCATTTGATTACCAGACACTGCTCTAAAGAATAGAATATTAAGTCCAAACCCTGTTTCTCTGTGACATTTCATTAAAGCAAACCACACTAAAATATAAATGGAAAGGCTACACTAATAAAAGCAAGCTCATTCAGGCACTCCATCGCCAAGTCATTCTTTTGTGCCTAGGCTGACATTACATATCAAGTTTACAACAGCAAAAGGGAGTGAGTTTAAAGACACACCAGCAAACGATACTTAATCTCTTTCTCTCTCTGTCCAGGTTTATGCACGTACAGCTTTTGTTAGCATGCAACTACAGTGACAAATAAAACTGCATTATTTTTGCAGGAAATTACCATATAAATATTATCTGTTATATATCTTAATCAGGAAACAAATCCTGAAATTCTTCTTAAAATATTTGCATCAACAAGAATTTTGTCTGCACCAGCAAAAATCATGCTCAGAGCTCGTGATGTGTTGACAGGACCCTCATTTGTCAGAGGGGCTTTATGAGTATCCCAGTACTATACAAATAAGTTTAATCTTGGAGGTTATGCTTTAATTATTCTTTTACTTCCTTATTAAACTATAGCACTGCTGGTTAATTACTAAACAGAAAAGCTAACCCAAAGCAATAGTTATAACCCCAACTCTTCAAAACATAATCACATCACACCCTAACTAAAAAAAAAAACAAAAAAACTCAAAGGGTTTTAAAATTACTCATATGGAATGACATCTGCCTTGCGTTTCCAGATACTTCACATTATTCTCAAATTAACTTCTCAAGATTTTCTCTAATTGGAAGGACTAGAAACTTGTTTTAAAATTAAACAGATGCTCACAATTTCTCAACTCCACAAACCGTGACTTTTGAAAGCATCTTCAATTTTCATGGAAAGCTCAGTGAAATTATAAGACCTGATGATACTGTGGAAGTCACCATCTTCTGGTCTGCCTCTAAACTACAATTTAAATAATGCATTTCTAAAAGTGACAGCACTACTGAACTCAAGTAGTTGCAATGTTATCTTCACCTCAGTATTTATAGTAAGGAAACAAAAAAGTAACCAGAAATGTCAAAATACAACAAAGAGCACAGCTTTTCACCATCCACCCCCTTCTAGCACAGCAATTATTACCAGTTTCACAGACAAAATCCTGCTGCTGCTATTGGCAAATCACCATTTCACATAACAAACTCCATAGTTTTTCAGTTTGATGGATATTGCACTGCATCTCCTACCATCAAAGCGTACTCACCTTCAACTGTTCAATCTGTTACATCACTGATACTTTTACAATAACTTTTGCAAGACTGCCAGGTTTTGTCCCAAACCTCTATTTCTTCCAGATTTGGTGCCACTTATGAGGTAGGACATACTGTACTCAGTGTTCTTTGCTAAGGACTTATCCTTCTATGGCACTCAACTTCAGAAAGGTATCTTTTTCTTAACCCAACTGGAATATTATGAACAATTTTTTCTCATGTCCAAGTGTGAAAATAACATTTAGTTAGCCTGTAACTTAAATAACAAAGCTATGCGACCGAACAGCCCAAGAAGCAGGAGAGGAGGAAGATCTTAAAACAGGCACAGCTGTAACACTCCAGAAAACTACTCCTTTTTTTCTTTCCCTGTGCCTCCTCACTTGTAGTCTGAAGTAGGAAACTTCAGCTTGCTACAAATACTGGAACTCCAGCAGAGCGCCACAGGTAACTCTTACTAATGAACTTAGTTTTAAGGTCACCCCAGAAGTTAATCCTGTGAAGATCATGAAGAGTAATGGTAGAAATGCACATTCATTCTCCTCCCCTCAGCAATTCAGTTTACACCCACATATTCTTCATATTCTAGCTAAATGCAATTACTAGATGGTACCAAATAGATGTATGTTGCCAGAGTATTTTTCGGTTTTCCTTAGTTATCAGAAGACAGTATGGCCTTTTGTCACCTGTTAATTCCTTGTTCAACTCTACATGGTTCAAAAGATTATTAGAAGATTAGACTGATCAGCTAGTATACTACAAGCAAGCCAGGATTTTCTGTCATGGAAAATTCATCAGTTATTTTTGGTTTCCTATTTTCATTGGTCAAACTAGAGGGAAAAGGAGGGTCTTCTACAGTGCGGCAAAAGCAACTGGCAGCATTTCAAAACCATCCAGCCTCTGCAGAGTCCACAGATGCATAAATGCCACCCATTTGCCAGCTCACAGCCTTAAGGAGCTATGTTTGCTGAAGTACTGAGGATAAAAGCAGCATATTAGTAAAACTGAGCAACTACAACTAAATAGAGTGTTACTCTTCAAAACTAGAAGACTACCTAGGGCACAAATGAAGTTCATTTGGTGGTACTGCAGCTCTTAATTAGACCAGAAAAACACAGCTACAGTTGTTGCCAACTGTCAATTTTAATCATATTTGGAAGAGGGAAAAGAGAGAATTCTCTGAGCAAATTTTTTGTAACTAAATTATTAAAAAACTTAGCCTTATGATTCATATAATTAGGAGATAGCTTTCATTTAAGAATATAAAGTTGTTCCTGATGCTTAGGTGAAAAATTTACCATCTTTCTTACAAACATCAGAAATCAAAATTAGAAATGAAATTTATAAAAATCTTGGGTTTAGACAAATTGACTTTTTTTTTTTAATAGTTTGAGCTGACATGAGCAGACATCCCTAAGCATTTAAATTATAAGTTGTTATCATGAAAAAAATAAATCATGACTTAAAAAAAAGAGTAAATATAAAACATAGCTAGGCACTTCTACTAAAACAATAAATATCTAACATTTTATTCATGTGCTGCAAAACAATGCATAAAGGTGTGCATGATTTTATTAACTGGAATTTTGTTTCCTTTTTTCAAGTATCATGAAAACATTCCTCTTAAGAGGATTGTTACTAGCCTAGCACTATTTTGTAAACCTAAAACTGACAGTTTAAAAAAAAATACTTGTTGCTTTACAATTAATGACCTGAAGTCCCATAAAGTGAGAAGGATATGCTTATACAGTTATCTACAGCCTAGTAACTATAGCACAGAATACTTACTACACAAGAAAACCTGTAAGCTGGTCATGCAGATGACGTTCATAAGGAGTCTGTCTGCTTAGTTAAACATGAATTCTGAGTATTCTACATTTAATATGTATTTACATTTGCTTTGTGTTAGTAATTTTAAAATGTCCCACACTAACATGACAATTGTTTGCTCTCAAAGCCTGCAGTAAATGCTACAGTCTTTCCAAAATTGCCAGACAACTGTCCAAAGGCTTTCCGAATTGTGATACTTTCGAAGTGAAATATTAATATTTCTTACACTGTTTGTAAGTCATAACACTTATTAGGACTTAAAGTAGATTTCTAAATGTTCAGGAAATGAAGTATGTAGCTGGAAACTGCCTCTGATGATAAAATGACTATGACCAAGTCTCAGATGAATCAGCTCTTTTACAAGGGCAAAACATGTCTCCCAAGATCTTACAAGATATGTGTTTTACTTCATTTAGTATTTTAACTAAATAAGCAGACATTTTGGATTTTAAGTTAGCTACAAGTCTGCACTAAGAGGCTCATCCTCCTCCCACTGACCTTCACAAAAACCAACAGCTGTCACTTTATGCAACTTTCTAAAAGTAACACTCTTGAGTGTTAAACAAGTATCTACATTTAAATCCCTATTTTTAAATTTCTAAACATGGCACAGAAATATTTATTGTGCTATTACTATAATGAGCAAGCCAACACTATGCTTACCTTCCATATTTCCATGCAAATATGAGAGATAAGCTTTCCCACTGTTGTTACTGGTCTATTTCCCTCTGGTTGAGGAGTCCAGCTGAAAGCAGTACAACTGAAGTGACAGCATAACGAAGCACTTCTTTGGTAGCACAGAGACTATAGTAGAATCTAATTACTCATCCAACATAGGCTTATTTGGTTGAGCAGGACAGATATGGATTAATCCTATTGAGATCAAATGCCTCAATCTTAATTTACTTAGTAAAAAGCAGACTGAATAAACTATATGACAAAAGAGTTTGTCCTATAGATTAACAACCACAAAAAACATTTCAGGAGGAAAAGCATGCAGCAGTTTTGGAATGCAACAGAAATATATGATTTTATTACTATAGATAATTTAATAATTTCTACTTCACCCAAGGCAGTCTATCAGAACTTTATTAAAAAAAGCCCAGCATGGCTGACCCAGTAGCCATCTTTCACCACAGCAGGAGGGCTGCCATTTTAGGGTGCAAGCCACCTTATGAAAGCAAACCTAACACAGAGCACCACAAGTAGGGATTTGCTCTGGCATGAGAAACATTCATGTTGCTGTCAAGCTTCTCTTGGGAGCAGCTTTGGTAGGACATGACCAAACCACTTTGCCCTTGCCGAAGAAGCCAACCAGGAGGTTGGAGTTTAAGGCAGAATGGATGGTCTCAAAGATTTTGGAAATTTTGGGCAGTGTGATTTTAATTGCATGTATTTTTAAAATTTTCTTTAAAAAAAAAAAAAAAAAAAAGAGTACATTCCCTTTCAATACCATCTTTATGCAAAAGCTCACTTACCCTGACACACAGAGCGTTACCAAAGTGCAAGAGGCAAATTTTGCCAAGCTTAATTTCATTAGAATGACTAAAAAAAAAAAAAAAAAAAAAAAAAGCTGGAGTAATTCCCATATACACAGTGGAAACCTCCACTTTGCAATGGCATATCCACATGTACATTTTAGTTAATGCTGACAAACTTACATTTTACTTTATTCAAAACACTACAGAGCTCCCAACACTGTAGCTTACAGAGCATATATATTTTTCATGTATGTTTAGCAATACTTACCTGGAGACATATAGTAAAATCAGAATAATGAAATCCCTTTGGAAAGATCAAAGACATAAATATCGATGATTAAGACGAACAAGATCGAAGCTTTTGGAAGAATTTGTCCAAGAGGCCTTGAACTACTGAAGTAGTTATCTGTGGACAGAACTCAAGTACATGGTAACTCTTTTAGGATCAATGGAACTATCTATAAGATTTGAATTTATGTGCTATAACATTGTGCTGATGTGGGATGTGAAAAATATTCTGCCCCATACAATTAAGTGGCTGATACAGGTGATGACAAATAAAGCAGAATATATATTTATATTCAGTTATGAATTGTTTTCTCACCTAATATAGCGTGTTACCTAAGGTGGGAGGGGAGGGAAAAAATATTTACAATCAGAGTCAAGTCCTGATGACAGCTATATGGCTGTCAAAATCCATATTGGTTTCAATTCAGTATCTCCTGACTCTAAAAATCAAGCTCAGAAGGACTAGAAACATCACAGAAGTATAACACTAAGCTCAACAGAAAACAATTTCATACTACTTCATACTGACCTACCTTTACGATATGAGAGAACAGAATCCAGTTTCCCTTGGTCATAAGGGGATAAACTAGCACAAAGAGAAATGGTAGGACATGTGGAAACAAAATGGAAGAAAAGGAGACATGGAGCTTAAAGAGGATCTTAATAAATTTGCAAGAGAAAAACATTCCAAACTGTAAAAATTTTGGAAAAGAAAAACCTATCAGGGAACAGCTGGTTTGAAAAGAAACAAGCAGAGCTAGCTCCTGAAGCTCACACTGTGCCAAATCCTTTAAATGAGCATTCAAATAAATATAATGTTGCTGATAACATACTGTCTAGTATTTCAGCTTTTCTACATATCAATGTTTTTAATCAGTCCATTCTACCAATGATTATTAACAAGATGAAAGGATGAATACACTAAGCGAATTAAAGTGGATAATACTGGATCCAGCTTCTTTTTTCCCTTTTGCTAGCGCCTATTATTATTAAGGAAACATCTGCAAAAGTGCCCTGAAAGTGGGTTGATAATCCTTGCCCACTAGAAGAATGCATATAGAAGCACACAAACTGCTTTATGCATAATTTATTTCTAAGGCTTAGCAATACCAGTCTCATTAATGAACTATTGTGATGTACTTCATTCTCCTTGGACACCAGTATGTTATAGCATCAACAAAATACACAGCTCCACACAGAAAAAAAAAAAAACAACCTAGAATTTCATCAAGTAATTTACATTTAGACATACCAAAACAAATAATTATGTATATAACAAGGTCATGACTGACATTTATTTCCTGCATGGACCAGCTGAATCAAAGCAGAAATCATGTAATAAGTAATTTTATTACAAACATAATACACTGTAGAATAGAGAAGTCACCCTTACTGTTTCATTTCAGCCTTTTTTAAAGGTGTAGCAGCAGCGATCCTTAAAAACCTCTTAATCAAGTCAGATTACATGTCCGTAACATAGAACAGGTTCTATCAGTAACCTGGAACTCCTGATCCATATTGATGTGACTCATGCCAGCCACTGTTGTTGCTGTTAATATCCCATTGCGTATCACAACACGACTACTAGTCAACCGTTTGCTCAGTGAATGTCAAGGCTGAAATGAGCTAGTGAGACAACATCTTACACAGAAGATCCTGAAACCTAGGTTTTAGACTGAAAAGCATTTGTAGTTGCTTAGCTCAGTACCTTCTCCCAGAGCTACATTTACAACTTGTTGTTTCCTTATTGTGTGGGCTCTCACCCCAAAATTATCAACTCAAGAAGTCTTGATGTTACAATATTGATCCTGGTAGTAATTACATTTCTGCAAGTTTCCCCCACAGCTACAAGCCTCAACAATAATACTTTTCTGGAAATACTGGAAAACAAGAAACAAGTAATCAGAAGATATATACATAAAAGCAACTATTTTTAATAGCAGTAGTTGGAGATAAGCAAAACATAGTCATTGCTGCTATATAAATAATAAGATCAGGTTCCAAAAGAATGTAAGATCTAACATGTTATCCCTCCAAATAACTCAAATGCTTGATTTTACATCATCAATGGCCTTAAGTATATAAGCAGGTTCATTCACATAAAAAACATGGATACATGCTTGCAGGACTAAGACCTGTCTTAGAAATTGTAGAAATAAAAGACCTAAGAGGAGCAGATCTTAATATTACATATTTTCTTTCCTCATTTTTTTCCCCTCTTTTACCTGTTATTTTTTGTTTACTAGTTGGATTTACATAGCCTGTTTTTAAACTCTTCTTGTCTGTTGTCCTTGCCACTGTTTACCGCTTCAATTTGTAACCTTTTTTTAAAAACATCAAACCAATATTCAGGGTGAGATATAATTTTAATTTGTGCCCATTCACACCAGCCAAGTTGAAAGCAACACAAGCACAGATACACAGAGGATGCTGGAATATGCATTTTTATGGTGTGCTGGAACAATGCAATGCGTTCAAAGGTCAGGCAACTATGCTGACAACTACTTTCATGACAGAAATTATAGTCTTCAAGTAATCATGCCAGATCATCAGATGTTATGATAGCAACCATGCAAACTATCAGCCACAAGCACACCTTGATATTACACGAAACTACTTGGTACGGTTCAGAGAACCTCCATGCACCATCATGGCTGCATTTCCTCTGATCACAGTATCAGCTTGTACAACATTCTTGTCTTCACAGTTCATGAGGCATCATCACACACGTGCATTTAAACGTCTTAGTTTAACCACCTGTATCCACCTGCAAGAGACAGCTGAGATTTAACTGCAACTGCACTAACCACATGGGGGAACATCCACATACATCCAGAGAGTGGATGAGCCCCAAGAACAGTAGTTCTACCTCAGAATTAAACAGAGGGAATAAAAGTACAAACAGCATGCTCTTGTACTCTGGGACCTACTGATCCAAGGCAAAGTCACTGAGTGTCTTAAAATAAGTACACGGACTGCAGAGGTGTGTGGTAAAGAATGAAAGCCCAAGAATACAGGGGTCTCAGTGTCGAAGAGTCATGCAACAACACAGCAAGAGGACAGCCCAGGCATGGGTGGAGAATATAGTAACATCAGCTTCAGCAGAAATCTTGGTTGCGCCACATACACTGGATGTGATACTCAGCTCTACCTATCTGCATGAATTCCCCCCCACCCCAGAACCCCGAATCCTGCAAGCTGTGAGCTCTGCTCACCTAAGTAATCTGAATGCTGTGCTGGAACAGAAAATACAGAACGCCTCAAGGCACACTATTTTCATAAATAATTAGTCACTCTCTCCAGCTGATGATAATATACCTGCTCCTCCTCCTGAGGGTCAAGAGACATAAAAGTATAAAATAACAGGATAAGGAAGAAGCAAGGAGATGAATCAAGAGTTCGTTGAGCTACTTAATGTGTGTTTAAGAAAAGCAAGGAACAAAGTCAGGTGTTTGAGCTGGTGGTTTTTTTGGACGGTTTGGGGAGTGCTAGGTTTTGTGAATGCCCATAAAAATGTTCTTATGGGGAGCATCTAGAAGAATTCTTACACCCTCACAGGACAATGAAGTTGTTATAGGCAGTCTTATACTGAGTCTTATAAGACCATGGGTAGCAGGAAGCACTCGATGATATGGCCAGAAGGCAGTAGATGGGGCTTTGCAACCAGAGAGGAAAATAAGCCTCCTAACTTGACTCTCCGTGAAGAATGGGGAGCAGGAGATCGCTCTTTAGTGAATTGCTAATGAATACTTATTACAAAAAAGCCTAAATTGCATACTTGGTAAATGCTTAAAGAAACTGCACCACAAATTTATATAGCATTCTACCTATGACAAATGAAAGCACTTCTACAACGCCTATACTAATATGATCTCACTGTTTACTCAAGACTACCAGACAAAAGCCTTTTTTTTTCCCCGCTAAGCACTTTGTGTGCCCCACTTATGCTTCACCAGCACCAAAAAAAAAAATTTAAAAAAATCACCCAACGAGTCAATGAATTTATATTTCCTAAAATCCCAACGAGTAACTTGCTATCTTTCTTACCAGGGATAACACAGAAATCGTAACATCTGAGTAGCAAGCAGTACAATTTAAACCTTTCTTAGCGCGATCTTTTTCTCAGGCTTGGAAGTTTACACCCAGAACGTTGTTTTCACTTTTTTTTTTTAATACAATTTGTGTAGAAAATTTTGTGTTCAAAATAACACTATAGCACCAATAACAAAACCCAGACAATACTTGGTCTTCTTGGACCTTTAAAGTTCTAGTTAACAAAACACAAAAGCTACATGGTTTCTGCTTTCCCTCTAGGAATGAGGCTTGAAATACAGTATTTTATGAAATCAGCTAGTAGAGAACATTGCACAATGTGGGGAAAAACAAAGATAAAACCCAGATATGCTTTGTAAAGTTTCTTGTAGTATTCCAGGTCTTTCCCATGTTAGCAACCTCTGAAGTGTCAGCACAATTTTCAACATATGCATTAAAACAAACACGTATTTCACAGGAATAAATAACTCTCTACAAATAAATAACAGGTTTCCCAAAATGATCCATCTGAAATGGGTCAGTAACTGAAATACAGACACACACCTGCTCCGTGGGCAGTTTTGCACCCAAAAGACACAGCCCTGGCACAGTGGAAACGGGGAACAGAATCAGAGGAGAACGGGAATCCTCCAAGAGGGTTTTCTTTCAGCCCAGGAACAACGCTAAGACGAAGTTCACAAACAAATGCAGAACGAGCTATTCCTCCCGGGCAGAAAAGCAAAGCTCAGGCTTCAATTTCCCGCCGCACGCTCTCCCCGCTATCCCCATCCGCACACAAACCCCGCATCCCACCGCTCCCCACCCGGAGGGCCCCTGTCCCACCCCTCCCCACCCGCAGGACCCACCGGCCGCCCGCGCAGGCCGGGCCCCCGCCGCAGGTCACAGCGCCGCTCGCCGGTAGGGCCAGGCCCACCGCCGCACTGCGCCAGGACCCCCCGCGCACCGTAAGGCACCCGGGCCGCCCTTTGGGGCCGCCCCCAACGCTCTCCATACTGCATGCATTTAAACGCGCTCGCTACCTCAGAGGAAGGCGAACAGAAATCAGTATCCGCTAAAAGCATAAAACCAACCCGCAACAATAACCGAAATACTAAGTACACTCCTCACCGCTGCCTGCAGGGAGGAGCGCCGAACCGGTGGGCGCCGTCCCGCCAGCTACGCGACCCGAACTCGCCCCGCCCCGGGCCCAGCAGAGGGGCCCCACCGGGAGCTGCCTGCCTACCTGCCCGCCGCCGCCGCCGCCCGCAGTGCCGCGCCGTTCGCCGGGGCCCGCCGCCACCTGCTGCCGGCAGGGCGGGGCGAGCGGAGGGGCGGCGGCCAATGGCGGGGCGGCCGAGCCGCGGGCTCCTGTCACACCTGGCAGAGGCGGAGGGCGCCAAGCTCGGGGCTGCGCTTGGGCGCCCTGAGGGGAAGGGGGCGCCCTGAGGGGAAGGGGGCGCCCTGAGGGGAAGGGGGCGCCCTGAGGGGAAGGGGGCGCCCTGAGGGGAAGGGGGCGCCCTGAGGGGAAGGGGGCGCCCTGAGGGGAAGGGGGCGCCCTGAGGGGAAGGGGGCGCCCTGAGGGGAAGGGGGCGCCCTGAGGGGAAGGGGGCGCCCGGGCCGGCGGTGAGCTGCAGCGAGCGCTCCACCGGGAGTTTCTCAGCCAGCACCGAAGTTTTTCCTTTGTCGCCTCTCGGGCCGCGGCCGCTCCCCCCTCGCTGTAAGCCGTCCTCGCAACTGTGGCGCCTCCCTCCCGCTCAATGCGCTGCGAGTCCCTTGGAGTTGCAGCCCGTGCTCCACCGAGGATCCCGTCGTGGCCGGGCTCCGTCTGGCGCTCCCGGCAGCCCCGCAGCGCCTGTGCTGGGAAACAGGGTGCGCTCGGCCCCTGCTCGGTTACCTGTCTGTGCACTGCACCGCGGCGGACAGCCCTGCTGGGGCAGCGAACTCCCCGTACGAAACCATTGGACGGCGAGCGCTGAGCCGCCGTGACCGCTCTCTTGTCTGGCGACGAAGCGGTTAAACTCCAGCAGCGGCAGCGAGGGAGCGCAGCGCCCGTTCGCCGAGGGAGGAGTTTTGGGTCCTGCCGGACGCCGTCACGCCGCTCCCGCCTCAGCTGCGCGCGGCCCGTTTCAAAGCGGGAGCCATGGCCGAGCAGGGCCTGGAGATGGCTTCTATGATCCCGGCGCTGCGGGAGCTGGCCAGGTAGGACGGACTCAGCTGTTGCCTTGTCAGACGTGTGTGTGTGGGGGGGGAATCGCGCCCGGTCTTGGTATTAGCGTGTGGCGTGGGGAGGCAGAAAAGTAGGTTCGTCCCCCAGCGCTGTGCGCGGTCTCCCGGGGCTGGGCCTGCGCCCTCCCCTCATCCCGGTCGCGGCCTCCCGACACCTGTCCAGGATACTCCCACCTGGGGGGCTCCGTCCTTCCCTCCTTCCCTTCCTCCCTCATTCCCTCCTGGGTGGTGCAGGTAGAGCCTGTGTGTAGGCCTGTATAGTGCCCAGCGTCCTGGGAATTTGTGTTTCTGATGTGGTTTCACTCATAATTAAACGACCTTGATAATATTTGGCTCTAATATTTTAATGGCAGCGTCAATACTGCGGCTTTGTTTTGTGACAGGCAGCTAGCTGGTATGGAAGTACAACTGTATGTTGTTTGACCTGATGGGAGCTAGCTATCACCTTAGCCACCTAAGCAGTTCCTCTTGACACTTCTTACCCAGGGTATTGGTAGCAAGTAGTTGGATAATCTTGATTAATTCCAAAAGTGAAACCGGTTCGTAATTTTATTTTTTCCTGCACCAACGCTGGTTTGTTGCTTGGTAGTAGCATGTGGCTAAATCCCTTAGTCTGCCAGATGTGGATTTAATATAGATCAAACATAATTGTATAACCAAACGAAATGATGTTAAGCACAGAACTGTATTTCTGAAGAGTAAGGAGAAAGAGGCACAGGCAATACACTGGTCCCTAAAACACGAAATTGAGTTGTATTTATTTTTGAAGACTTCTAGAAGAAAAAAAAAAAATCAGTGTTTAACACTCTGTTGTTGAGATAACTTCAAATAATTATTTTATAATTTAAAATGGATAATATCAAAATAATGTACTTTTTATTTTAGTGCTACTCCAGCAGAATACAATACGGTTGTACAGAAACCAAGACAAATACTCTGCCAGTTCATTGACAGAATTCTTACAGATGTAAATGTTGGTAAGTATTACATCCCTAGCTTTTAAAATTATTATCTACTTTATGCTTTAAGCAATTCCTGCCAAAAAAAGTGCTAAAACTTATTTCAATAGAGATTTAGTAGTTGAATACAATACCATTTATAACTTAGTTTTTAATAACTTCTGTGGTGAAGTGTTTTCTATCATGATAGGAAGTTAAATCGATAAAAAAAAGGTGGAAATGCGGTGCGTGGTTGAATTGATCAATTTAAATACCATACCCATGTTACTCTTAATTCTCTTATAGTGCTGAAATGGAGTCTATAAAAATAAAAACAAAAAGCTGATCTGCTTTAAATACTGCCTTTGCATATGTGTTGTATTTTATCATTACCATGTAACTTTTCTGGTTAATTACCATCTGAATCCAAGAGAGTTTTCCTTCTTGTGCTAACTAACTGTTGGAATTTGGATGAATCTTATGTGATTTAGAGACCTGTTTCAGTGGAGTGATAGAGTAGCACTAAATATGTTTAGTATTTTTCTAAACTTTCTGATTCAGAAAGCTGAACTTACCATTTAAAAACTTCTGTTTCTTGGAGATTTAGAACAATTCTTAGAAGTTTCTTTCTACCGAGTTCATAAACCTAGGTAAAATTGTGTGACTAAAAAATTAAAATGTCAACTATTTGCTATTCTTCACTCATCAAACAGTTGGATATAATACTAATTAAACATTAACGTGTGTAGTGCTAATATTATTCAAGTTGAGTACTTAGTAGTTTTCTTCATACGGTTTGGCATTACACAGAGGGTTTATGGTATGCACAAAATCATCTTAATGGATTAATAAAGCGCACTCAATTGATAATTATACAGGTTTAATACCATATCATAGTATTTTATGTAAAAAAATTCTTCTTTCTCTTTAGGTGCAAACAAAGTTTGTGAAGTTTATTTATGGCAATGCTAATTCAGAAATGTGTCTCCTTTTTTTTTTCAAGTTGCTTTGGAACTGATTAAGAAGTCAGATTCGCAGCCAAGTTCTGTAATGTTGCTTGATTTTATTCAACATATCATGAAATCTTCCCCACTTATGTTTGTAAATGTGGATGGAAATCAGGAGGAAACTGAATGCAGTTGCATTGGTGAGTTTGTTGAAGCTTGATTTTTGTTCAGGTTTTACATTTTCTGACAATGGAATCATGCAAAAGAACAAAAATGGGAAAAAGGCAGATTCTTAAGTTCAGCATTTATTTATAAGTGAATATTATGATAGGCTTTTAATACTGTGAATTGATTTGTACTTGTGATAACTGAAATTTATGAGGAAAGAGTTTGACTTTATTCATCACCATTACTTGGTGATATTGTCCAGTTCACACTGATGAGATATCCTGTATGCATACTCATTGCCTGAGGGTTTTTTTGGCAGAGGCAAATGACTGGAACTATGCTATGTAAAATGTTTGTCTTCCACCTCACCCTGTCCCGTGTGCATCCCCCCCTCTCCCCTTTTCCTCTTTTTCAATAAGAATAGCTGAAGAAAAGTCTCAGTGAAGGCTCTGTTTACTGAGCCTACATGCAGTATCTCAAGGAGTCCTCTTTTGTTTTACTAATGAGCAACCTGTGCTCAAGGAGGTGCTCATTAACAGGAGGTTTTGGTGGTTTTTTTATCTTATGTGTTTGCTCTTTCTTTTTTATTGTCCTAGAATTCAGTAACTGGATCATAACAAGGCTTCTCCGAATTGCTGCAACTCCGAACTGCAACACATTGCACAAAAACATTTGTGATGTCATTTGCTCTTTACTTTTTCTGTTCAAGATTAAGAGTTGTTCCATTTTTGAAGTACTAACAAAAGACTTGCTACAGCTTTTCCAAGACTTAATCTTCTTGCATGAAAGAGATGTACAAAACCATCCCTGGGGAGATGGACTGGTCTGGCCAGTGACTGTAAAGAGATTTTCAAGCAGTGTGAGTGACAATGTGGGATATTTAAGATTGGTACCACTACAGCTGATGGGCATGCCCAATGTAGAATGTTTGGAAGTTATATTAATGTCTATTCTGACAGATATTGTTGCAGATGTGTTTTTTGTAAGACAAGATACTATTCTGTGGGGAATAGGCTGCTCGCTGTTAGAGTATGGCAGTCCAAAAGTTAAAACTTTGGCAGTGAAGTTTTTAGTAAAATTAATTCATTTAGGAGGACCACCAGAACAGCTGGCCAGTGTTTTCTTCACAGTCTTCTTGGGAATTCTACAGTCAGCAGTTGAAATGAATACTGATGAATTGGAACTCTTTGGAGAACCACTCTTACTGTTGGTGAGGACATTGTTGCCTTTTGAAGCTGATTCTTACAAAAGTTTTGAACCTGTCTACTTGAATATGCTACTAGAAAAGCTCTGTGCATTGTTTGAAGACGATGTGTTTAGGTGTCTTCAGTGTGAAAAGCTGAAAGCTGCTTTTTGCCATATACTGCAATATTTTCTGGAGTTTGTTCCAGTTGGCTATGAATCTGCCTTACAAGTAAGAAGAGTCTATGTCAGTACCATATGTGGAATTTTTGTGAATGTGCTTGGAACTCAGGAAGAACAAGAGGTAGGTTAATTTTAAAAACTCTATTTGTTACGTGCATAGATCCATGTATAAAAATCTACCTCTGTGCAAGGAAGAAAGTCTAGGAAATACCATTTTTAGTTGCATAATTAGATTGATACTCCTGGTTTCTCAACTGTTTCACATATTTGTTCGGTTCTGAATTCTTTCATTAGTTGGTTGTAGCTGGACCCTATGGTTTTTTAGATGTATTGAACTATTGAGAAGCGTAAGGGTCTGTCTGTAATCATAGTATAAAGTGGGGGTAAGGCACAGAGTACACTCATTCAAGGTCAACTTTACAAGTAATTTCACTTCATCTGAGCTGCTCTTTCTAACCATATTCATTTTGTTGTATTTGTTCGGTACAGGCACACAGAAATTTTGAAATAAAATGGAATCATAGAATAGTCTTGGCTGGAAGGGTCCTTTAAAGGTCATTGATCCACCCCACCTGCAATGAACAGGGACAACTTCAATTAGATCAGGTTGTTCAGAGTCCCATCCAACCTGACCTTGAATGTTTCCAGAGATGGGGTATCTGCCATCTCTCTGGGCAACCTGTTCCAGTGTGTCACCACCCTCATTGTAAAAAAAAAATAAAAAAAATTCTTCCTAATGTCCAATCTAAATCTACCTTTTCGTTTAAAAGTACAATGAGGTGTTGATATGCTGAGTATTGCCCTCTACCCTATACAGCCATGTGCGTATCATATTTATTGTTTCTTAAACTTAGCTTGTCTGTTTTGATGGCTTTGGTAGCAAGATATGGCAATAACTGGAGTACAGCTGTACAAGCTGCATTCTGTCTGGTAGGAACACAGGAAACTTCATTGCTTATGAGAGTTTTCGTCTTGTAATTGAAGTTTTCAAACTGAAAGATTTTTAAGAACTTTGTTACTATAATTTGAGATTTCATATTTTAAGTCAGAAACAACATGTCTTTGAGAAGTAAGGCATAACATACATCATGGTACCTCTGTTGTTTATCCATCCCAGTACCTGGTGAGTCCACTTTATACAGCATTAAAAACACAAACGGAAGAAATCTTTCAGGAGCTTCATCAGAACCAGCTAGATACATCTGATACTGATGGATGGAGCAGCAGCAGTGATGAAGTTCCAGAGAAAAGACGACGACTAAGCATAGCATCAAAGCATCCCAAGAAATCACCAACACCAGTAACGTATGACCCAGTAATGCATAACACTTACTGAATAACTACCTTTATAGTAATTTGGCTAGTGAATAATAGGAAATGACAACTTTTTTTAAGCAGTTACTTCATAAGAACCAGATTGAAAGATCTTCTGGGAGAAAATCTAAATTATATTATGAAGGTTCATAATCTAGAGATGATTTTTAAGCCAAACTTTAATTAGATACTATTTTTTAATACATTCAATGCAAATTGTTCTAATTTTTACACATAGAAAACTGAGAGAATATGTACTGAATGACAGAATCATGTATGTGGCTACGCTGATGCTTTGGACATGTTTAAAGCAGGTCTAGTTAAGTCAGGTTGTTCTCAGATGAGCAAAGCCAGTTTTTGGCCGCTGCTTGTGCTGTGCTTCAGCTCCATCATTATCTTGGACTTGTTCCAGAATGTTGATCTCTTTCTTGCATTTGGGCAGTCGAAACTGGCTCCAGCATGCTGTGCGCCACATATGGGCTCATGATCAGCCTTCACTCTTGATAATTCAGCCTAGTATGTAGTTGACCTTCTTTGCAACAAGGTCACACTGCTTTTATATTTAAGTTTAACAGAAGTCCCCCAGCTCATTTTCTCCAAAGGTCAGGCAGCCCTCTGCCTGTTCTGTTGCACGGGGGGGGGGGGGGGGGGGGGGGGTGTGCCAATTGCAGGACACGTCTTTATTGACCTTCATGAGGCTCTTGTCAGCCTAGTTTTCCGGCCATTTGAGGTCCTCGAAATAAGCAGCTCTCCTTTTCTCCACAGAGCTATCTGTCTCATAGTAGAAAGGAATCCACTTAGGTCTGGCGTGATTTGCCCTTGGTAAATATCTGCTGGCTGTTCCTCGCCACCTTCTTGTCCTTTATATAGCTAGAAATGAGTTCAAGGAAGACTTTCCGTAACGTTCTCGGGGACTGATGTTAGTCTGGCAGGCTTATAGTTCCTTGAATCCTCTTTTTTGCCTTCCTTGAAAATGGGTGTAACGTTTTCCTTTTTATAGTCATCAGGAACCACCCTGGGATTGTAGTGTTACACCTTTATAGCCTTTCAGATGTCTGATTTGCATCATACGTCACTTGAGTTAGTATCTTGTTCTCCCAAAGAGCATATTTAAGCTAAAGCTTTGTTTGGTATCTTCCTAATCTTGTATCCCACATGGATTAGCTCTGGTTTTGCTATGATGGTTTATCTTTTCTGGAAAAGTATGTATTGGAAAACAATTAATGTGGTTAATTTACAGACTTAGTCCTGTAAACATGAAATTGAAGAGTGCTCTGTGGAATGCCATCACAAAGAAAGCTGCATCCTTAATACTTAGCCTTGAGAAGGAAATTCTGACAGAGGATGTTCTTCAGACCATAGAAGGGATCACTGTAATCCTGCGACTAGCTGCTTTGTGCATAGTTCATTTTTCTCCCCCAACAAATTCTACCAGGTAAAGGTACCAAGGTGAAACTGTGAGACCAATAGTTTCTTGTAACTGTTACTGTAATTTCTGTAGATTACTTCAGTGCTTGTCCGTGTATCAGGACAAGTATTGGATAAGTCCTGTATGCTTCGAAGAACCACATTTTCATAATAACTTTGCTTACAAACAATACAGTATTAGATGTTTATAGTCTGTTGCATTGATCATGTGATTTCTATTTTAACAGTATAGGTCATAAAGTAACTCATCCATGTAACGCTGACACATGTAAGAATACTCCGAGCTCCTCGGATTCAGTGGTGAATATACAGTTCATATGGATTTCCTCTGATTTTATCACAAGAGTATTGAAAATCTGCATAAACCTGTTAGAGGCTGCTACGCAGACTATGAACCTAGAACAAGTGATTGACAGAATAGTGAAAATCTTTGATGCTTTACTGTATGCACAAGGTGAGAAATCCTTTAAACTAGCATGTCTTTTATTGGATTTGTAAATTAGGAATGCATCTGACTAAATTAGTCTGTTGTGGAAGAGGTACTCAAATTATAGATCTTGTGCTAGAACTCCAATTCCTGTACAAAAAAAGTCACACTAAAAAACAAAGAGTGCTCTTCTCTGTTCAGAGAGCTTCTTTTGCATTCCTTTTTGAATGTATTTTACTAGTGTTTGTCTGTACTTCTGTAGATTTTTATCCAAACAAGGGACTACATAGGGATAGTTAATATGCCTAAGAAAGAAGGAACTTTTAGCAGCTTTCTTCTTAAAACACACAGAGGCAGCATGCTTTACTATCTCAGTTTCACTAAAAGATTTCAAGGCTTCTGACCAGCTTCAGCAAATGTGGCACATAGGAAGTGTACCAAAAATATTAAGTACTTGCATGGTTTTTTAAAAGTAGCTAGTATGATGGAGGACAGACTCTACTAAGACTAAAGCATTATTATGAGTTCAGCTTACTAGCCATCCCAAAGTCCACCTGAGAGTATTTGTACAAATCCTGAGATCCCAAAGTTGTATTCATTCTGCTGCTCATGTATGAAATTTTGTCAGCTGTTTAATTAAACTTTTAGATAATTTTGATGTGGCACTACATCATATATTATATGTCTAAAATGTAGGATATCAACATGCGGGAACAGTGATACTAATCTTTGTTGATGATAAAAAATAACATTTTGTAACAAATTAACATAAAATGTGCACCTGTTTTATAAACTATACAGACTTGGACAAGTATCAGGGGGGTTTGTTGCTTTATTTTTTTTCACTTCTAGTGAAAATTCCACTAAGTGATGAGATTCTTGGTAACTTATGTGGATTGCTGTCTCTGCCCTGGATTTACAGCCATCCTGATGATTCTTTTCTTAAGTCATCTGCTTTTGGGTTCGATCCTCTAATTTTGAGTCAAAAAACTGCACAGTGTTTCTGTAAGTATTTTAAAATATATAACCCTAATGTTTCTCTGGAATGGTTGTTCTAAAGTAAAATTATTTTCTTCTTCCTCTTATGGTGATATTAAAAGTTTAGATCAAATAACTATTTGCTTTATTTTGGTTTTTCTCTTTAGCACCCCAAACTCAGTCACACTGTGTGCTCCTTCTATCTCTCTTCCCAAAAAACATCTGTCTGGATTGGAGAAAATCCATTTACCATTGGGCACTACAAAGTCCCCATGAAGTAATTCGGGCTACTTGCATTAAAGGATTCTCTCTCCTCCTTCACCCACCAAGTGTGCAGTCCTGCAGCGTGATTCCTGAAGCTCTTTTGTATGTATTAATGCTGCTTTTCTGTCTTTGTGCAAGAAGAAAAAATAACAAATATGAAATGTAGTATAAGTGCAAAAATAAGTATTTATTTCTATTTCATCCAGAATTTGCTAGCTCTCAATTTCAGAAATTGTAAGATATCAACAGGATAGGTGTAAGTGATGATGTCTGTATGATGGAATAGTGTTCACTTCCCATGTCAGTATGCAAATTACTTGGCTAGTTGAAGACCCCAATTTGAATGGAGGGGAAAGGTGATATCTTTGTTAGTTAAATATACATGAGACTTGTCTGTATATCTCTTAAAATCTTTCCAATTTCCCTGCCTTCTGTAATATACAGCTTGGTGTGTTCTGTCCTATTGTGTCTGGTCTTCAGTTTCTTTAATATGACAGACTCACTGTGCTCAGTGCTACTTCAGACATTTAATAGAACTTGAGGGTAATCTGGAAAGAAAAAAAGAGAATTTAATTTAGTCAGATGGATCCTTAAATTGTCCTAATAGTACTTCTGGTATAGAGAATTCAGGCAATGTAGAAATATAGATTTCTAGCTAAATGATCTATTAAAATGGTTTTGGTTTTGTTTCCATTTCAGAAATCAAATTAAGGATAAGTCTGAGCTAGTCAAGGAGGCTTGTGCTGCTATAGTTGGGAAATTGTCTTGCTGTCTTTCTGGCACATTCAGTGTACGACCTTCCTTAGTGGACTCTGCTATTAAGGATGTTACTTCTGGTATTTTATGTAGTAGCCTTACTGTGACTCCTACTCATGAAACAACTTGTTCCGTGCAAGCCCGTGTTTTCGAGCCATTTCTTACTCTCCTCGATAGCAAAGTATCCAGTTCAGTAAAGTTAGGTGGGTGACTTTACCTTTAACATTTTGCACTTCTATGTGAGGTACTAAGTCACTGCTACTATACTTTTCTGCATTCCTCTTTTTCTTTTTTTTTTTTTAATAGCTATAATGGTGCTTGAAGTGTTGTATTTCTGTTGATATCACCGCTTATCTTTGGAGTTGTCATTAATATTATTTTTAAACTACCATGGCTCAATTTTGTTCTATGGCTATATATAGAAACATAATACTTGATAAAATAAGAATCTTAAATAGTGTGTCTGGTTTGACAATACTTACTCTTCCGATTAACAAAAAATACAGTGTGCTTTATGGCTTACTTGCATCACTGCTTTGTGCACTTCAATAGATTTTTACAAAACATTAAAAATACTTTTTCCTTTCCTTGCCATCCAGCATTTATAGATAATATACCTCATCTTTGCAAACATCTGGATTTTAACACTGATGAGTCCAGTGTGAAGGTTCTTGTTGGGTCTTTATTAAATCTAATGGAAGATCCAGACAAAGCTGTCAGAGTGGCTTTCAGTGAGTGCATAAAGAACATACTAGAATCCTTAGACTCTGAAGAAGGATTCATAAAAGAGGTGAGTTTTTACTTTTTTTCTGTTGTTTTTCCTAACTTAACTATGGGTTTTTTTCACTAATGTCAAATGCTCTAAATTTTTTTTGGTTTTTTTTTCCTATGTTCCAGCTGTTAGTTTCAAGAATGAAAGAAGCCTATACAAATGCCAAAATATCAAGAAATAATGAGCTTAAAGATACCTTGATTCTCACAACAGGAGATATTGGAAGGTATTTTTGTTAGTACAGTGAAAATTGCAATGTCAGTTTGTGATGCAAAGTAACCTTTTGTTCAGGTGTAAATGTGAGTAAATTACTTATTTCAAGGTCAGCTGTGGTCCAGAGACCTTTGCAACTATTCTATGCTGTTGATTCGTATGGAACATTCTTCATTTTCTTTTGCCCTGTCATAGGAATAGATAAGCCATGCAAATAGAATGATGAGTCATTTTGCATTATGGTATCATATATTCTGAAGTAGTGTTATTAATGCAATGATTCTTTTCTCCTTTGTAATTCTTTTTCTTCTGCTTATTTTGTAAGGGCATCAAAAGGAGATTTGGTACCATTTGCCCTCTTGCATTTGTTACACTGTTTGTTGTCCAAGTCAGCTTCTGTGGCTGGAGCAGCATACACAGAAATTCGATCCCTGGCAGCAGCAAAGTCCATAAAACTGCAAGCATTTTTCAGTCAGTACAAGAAGCCTATCTGTCAGGTAAAAAGAAGAGAGTTGATGGTTCTTTTTGTGTGTTTTGAAAATGATGTTAAAATTATAGTATTTTACAAGGTGAAATCTCATTGGACAAGAAAGAGATGATTTAAAAAACCAAGCAAAAAAACCCCACAACCCACAAACATTCAGGAAGGATGGGAAGTCTTTGACTTTTTCATGATCTGCTCCCCTCAACAGTACTGCTTTTCTCTCTTATTCCCTAGATGCTGTTATTCTGAAATAAAGGAACTCTATAGTTTCTTGCATTGTATGGAACCTTTGCCACAAGAAGCTATTATTTTAAATTGGAATTGAAGTCAATGTACCACAGGCATAAAACTGATGTGATTGATTTGGTTTTTCTCTTACACCCTTTATCTAAAGACAGGAGCTCCGATTAGAAGAAAATTATCAAAAGCAAACTTTTCTGATTTTGAATATTTTTTTAATAATGCAATGTCTGAATCCAGGGTTGTGAAATTAAATGTGGTTATTAAGTAGATGATAATCCAGTTCTGTTGCAAAGTAATAATCATAAATCTATGCAACGAATGAGAAGGAAAAACAGATGCATAGAATGAGGAGCGAAACTTTGTGTTTATTTTTAGGGAATGAAAAAGGGGAAAGTAATACTAAGTACATATTTCTTCATGCTTAGTTTCTAGTAGAATCCCTGCACTCCAGCCAGATGGCAGTGCTAAGTGCTCCATGCCAGGGTAATGAGCTACAGAATCAAACAGCTGCTCACCAAAGAGAAATGGCTCTGGACATGTTATCTGAGATCGCCAGTGTATTTGATTTTCCAGATCTAAATCGCTTTCTCTCAGTAAGTTGGTCAGTCCGTTTTACTTTTGATTGTGTGCGTGTTTGCATGCTTGTGGATTTCTATTTTAGTCCACAAATTTTCAGTGAATGTCATGAAACTGAATCTTTTCTCTAGTTGCTCTTTGTTATAATATTGAATACTCTGGGATTGTTGCAACTGGGAGCTCAAATACAGAGGGACAGTTTTATCAAGGAGTTACAGCAGCGGCCACAGTGCTAATTCATGTATGACATGATGAAGTAACTAAGGCCTGGAGTGTTCATAGCGCATATTGATATTAATGATGTAGTGCCCTTGGAGGAATTATCTGTAAGGTGTGATTTTTTTTGCATGGTGTGTACTTTCTTGCTTCAAATGAAGAAAGCTATTTTTCCGTGGATAGATCTCTTCCTGATCTGGTTAGATATCTGTCAGTCTTGAAGCCTAAGTAGCTTCTTATTCATACTCACATTTTGCTTGTTGGTAGATGGGAAGTGCACAACCATTAAGTAAGCCGTGTTCTAGTTGACTGGTAGGTTGGGGGGGTGGTGTTGAGTCTGGGTCTGGTTTTTTTGTGTTGTGGATTTTTTGTTGGGTTTTGGGTTTTTTTTCTCAGGATCTATTTCTGTGGAGAATCTGTATAGACAGAAAAAATGCTAGCCCACTTTTGTTTGCATGCTTCTCAGTATGGATTAGATGAAGCACCTCCTTAAGTAATTTATTTTATCTGCATTTTTCCTGGGTATTTCCATCTTAAAGTTGTTCTTTATTCATACCTGTGGTCATACGTATGACCAGAGATGTGTAATGTTGTACTGACACAAATGGAACAAAGCCAAACCATGGGGTTTGGGAGGGGTTTTTTGTTTGCTTCTTTTTTCTATTGTGTTGTTCTTAATTTACCAGCGGACCCTACAAGTTTTGCTTCCAGACCTTGCAGCCAAGGCTAGTCCTGCAGCCTCCACACTTATTCGGACCATAGCAAAACAGCTGAATGTAAACCGAAGAGAGATTTTAATCAATAACTTCAAATACATCTTCTCTCATTTGGTCTGTTCCTGCTCCAAGGATGAGCTTGAGAGGGCGCTTCATTACCTTAAGGTAAATTGGCATTTGCTCTATTATATGTGCAGATTAGGAGCAACAATTAATGTATAGCGGGCTTTCTGCTTTATTAAAGTTAAGATATTGCAAAGTATAGGTGGGGAAGTTGTGTATGCAGAAGTTTTGTTGTTCTTGTCATTCATAATCTGTTCTGTTGGCTCTGAAGAGCTGTTGTAAGATACTTTGTGAACTTTAAAACTAAAAAATTTGTTTATCTAACACTGAGCTGACTGGAATCTTTCTTTGATTTCTATGGTAAATCAACCAGAGTCAAGTATCTTCTGTTTCTCAGTGTGCTAGTTTCATTATGATGAAATGAAGACTTGGTCTCTGTTTGCTATTTGATTATAGAATGAGACCGAAATAGAACTGGGCAGCTTGCTTAGACAGGACTACCAGGGGCTGCATAATGAATTATTGCTGCGTATAGGAGAGCACTATCAACAAGTCTTCAATGGTTTGTCAATACTGGCTACGTTTGCATCTCATGATGATCCTTATCAGGGACCTAGAGAAATAACATCACCTGAACAAATGGTAAGGACATAAAAATATTCATGTTCAGTTCTGTTCAGTGATATTTTTTTTCTCCAGTCTGAGAGTGAAGACAATTTGGTATTCTCTGAACATCACTTATTTGGTGGGGAAAACGAAGTGGAGGAAAGGCTGGCATTTCATATTACGTGTTCCTGTAACGGAGTTACATACCCAGTATGCATAAAAAAACAAAACAAAAAAACCACTACAAACAAACAAACAAAGAAGACGCACAAATGCCAAAACCCTACCAAAGCAAAAACCCTATAGTCTAATAGGAATGTCTTTCATTAGTGCTGATACTTCATAAGGAGCAGTGTATGTATTTGGGATTCTTCTCATTTGTCTTTCTGAATTAGCATTTCATAGTTGCTTTGTAATTTCTCATAGTTTAGGAATATGTTAATAGTAAGATTGCTTGGAGTTTTTACTTTTTCTTCTTTTTCTTTTTCCTCCACAGGCTGATTATCTGCAACCTAAATTGCTTGGTATCTTGGCATTTTTTAACATGCAGTTACTGAGTTCCAGTGTTGGCATTGAGGATAAAAAAATGGTGCATAAACTTGATTATCTTTGTCTTAATATTCAAAATTAAGGGCTACTTTAATATTCCAGACTTATTTATGTGATTGTGCAGTTGTCATTGACGTCTCAAAGGTACTAAGGCTCTGATGTGATGCTTGAAAACTGCTGGTCTCACTGTGGGTAGGACTTCTGTGTAAGCTCAAAATTTTATTTTGTTTCTTTCATGTTTCATTTCAGCTAATGTATATATTTCAGTTAGTTAGGCATGGTACATTTAACAAGTCAGTCAATCAGTAATTATAGAGGAGGAATCCATGTGTGTGTTTTATATGTGTGAAAGAAATGAAGTGTAGGATGAGGGAATCTGGAGAAAACTGGAGTTACTGCAGGGAACAGTTACAAGGGCACCAAAGGGCAAAGCTAAAGAAAAAAACATGCAAATCCAAGAGAAACAGCTTTATTTGTTTTGCTTCTCACAAAACAGCTCCTTTGAGTTTTACAGTAGAGACCGTTTAGAGAAATTGAAGCTCACAACTTGAGACAGAGTCTAAAAATTCTGCTTTGCTGAGACAGTTTTTTTTTAACCACAAGACAGGCCTTTTGGCCACCTCACAGAGGCAGTGCAGATTTCTGTAGGGAATTTTTCAATGGTAGAATATATATAACCTTTACATTGACAGACTACATTTTGTCTGGTGTTCCTTCAAGCATTTTGCTTCTCAGATATTCACATTGGAATGCTCTTGTTTTCATAGCCTCTTATTTTTATGCTTTCTGCATTTCTTCATTTGTATAGTATTTCTTCTGCTGCACCTGGTATTGTTTCTACCTTTTCTTGCTGTTTTTTGTTCTTGGTGAGTTTCCCCTTCCATGACCTTTCCTTAAGCTCAAGTTTCTTTCTCTGTTACTGATTTGTTATGCTGGATGTTGTACTACCTTATTTGGTACAGTGTTACTGTGGCTGAAATATCTCCTGCTTTTTCTGTGTCTCAGTATTTCTCTTCTGTCCTTCTTCAGTCTCATTGACAACTGAGCTATTACCTGTTCCATGAAGCTTACCAATCACTTCTGCCAGAAGTTGTATGTCAATTCTGTTGTTGGTGTTTTATTGTGTTTTTTTTTAAACACGTTTGTTTTCTCTGTATTTCCAAACCCCACTCTTTTCAGCTTCTAAAACTTTGGACATATAGTCAATTATCCTATAACAGGGCTTCTATAACTAATGGTATCCTTTGGTGTTACTCCTCATCAATCTATCAACAGCCTAAATAACAACTTTTTGATACAACACTGTCATTACAGAGTCCCTTTTCATTCTCTTCTCTAACCTCCCAATTCTTTATTGAAACATCAGACCACATTTGATGTCTTATAGAGTATGGTTTCTTAAGCCAGCTGTCCTGGTTTCAGCTGAGATAGAGTTAGTTTTCTTCTTAGTAGCTGTTGCAGTGCTCTGTTCTGGATTTGGTGTGAGAATAGTGTTGATAAATGTTCTTAGTTGTTGCTAGGTAATGTTTATATTAAATCAAGGACTTTTCAGTTTCTCAGGCCTTGCTGGGGAGGAGGCTGGAGAGGAATAGGAAATTGGGAGGGAACACAGACAGGACAGCTGGCCTGAACTAGCCAAAGGGATATCCCATGCCTTAGAACACGCTGCTCAGTATATAAACAGGAGGAGTTGGTTGGGGCCGGCGAACTGCAGCTCAGGGAGTGGCTGGGCATCAGTCAGTGGGTGGTGAGCAACTGTACTGTGCATCACTTGTCTTCTTTTCTCCCTTCGCTTTGGATTTTGCTTCTCTCCCCTTCTCCCTCCTTTTCATTATAGTAGTTGTTACCATTATTACTTGTTTTATTTCAGTTGTTAATTTGTTCTTATCTCAAGACTTGACTTTACATTCCCTCCTGATTCTCCTTGCCATCCCTGTGGCAAGGGGTAAGTGAGTGAGTGGCTGCATGGTACTTAATTATCAGCTGGGGCTAAATCACGACACTGGGGTAGCCTGGTATTATTAGAAAATATGGCTTGTCTATGTTTTACTGAGTCTCTTAATACACTAAAATGAATTTTCTCTATGTCTAGGCCTTGAACAGTCTTATGTCTTTAATGAAGCTCATGGGTCCCAAACACATCAGTTCAGTAAGAGTGAAGATGATGACTACGCTGCGAACAGCTCTAAGATACAAGGATGACTTTCCAGAACTGTGTTGCAGGTGAACTGATAGTGCCCAGTGACATACCTGCCATTTGTGTCCGAATACACTGTTTTGTTTTAGACAGTAATCTAAACCATAGAGCTGAAGTAACTTAAAATGCTTCTCACCTAAATGACTCACCTAAAACATCTTTATGCAGAGAAAAACATCACTGATTACTGTTGTTTTGTTGTCTTTTCTTGTTTAGAGCCTGGGATTGTTTTGTTCGAAGTCTGGACCATTCATACCTTGGCTCCTTGCTTAGTCATGTGATAGTAGTGTTATTGCCCCTAATACATATCCAGCCAAGGGAAACTACAGCAGTATTTTACTTTCTCATAGTTGAGAACAGGTACCGTACAAAATATTTACAGTTATGTTGATTAAATTCTGCAATACAAATGGGGATGATCCTTAATTAAAGTTGTCCAGCACTGAGATGAGAAAAATTGTTTTTCTGCAAAATTGTGTGTGTTCTATAAAAGTCCCACTTCTCTAAATTGCAATGAGATTGTGAACTTTGACAAATAATAGCCTCATCTGAAAAGGTGTTTTTATTTTGTCCTTTAAAAATACATGATGATATGGCCAACTTACAACTCGTTCAGACACTGATCCTTGCCAGGTTTTCTGATTCCGTGTTGTTTTGTGCTGGTACAGAAGCAGACTTCCCTCTACAGGGCACACAATGAGGATAACAATGATTGTTAACGTTTACTGTAAGCTAGAGAGAAGTGTACAGAGTTGGAAATAGCAAATTAGTTACTTATTTGTTTCCTTCAATAATTAGTTATACTTAAGCACACAGAATTTAATGTTGAGTAAGATTTCATACAGCCTCCTCACAAGTGGTTGCACCAACTGAAAATAAAACCAGTGTAATGCAAAAGACTTAAATTTTTGTGACATTCTTTTTCATGACAGTGTTGAGCCTTAATTCTTTTTAATTTAATGTTTTTTAGCTTAAAATTATGATTTGGGTTTTTTTTTTAGGAATGATGATAGATTTTATCTTGATTACTTTTGTTGGGTTGTCATTTTTCTTGCACTCTATCATGCCAACAGTATTCAAAATAAAAGGCGACAGCAGGAGTAATAAGGCTCTTGTAGGAGCCCATATCAGCAAAACTGAAAGAGATTCCTTCGTGTTAGGAACACAGAATTCTTTTTTTTGGTTGTGTTTCCTTTTCTTATGAGGAAAACTGGAACAGGATTCACATCAAATAGGATTATGCTCACCCTTTGGCCAGTGTCAAAATAAGAGGAGCCAGTCCTGGTAGAGATGAATGGCAACTTTGAAACCTTTGGAAAGAACTGTCTTTGGAAGAGAAAGTAATTTAAAGCATAGAGGAGGAATACCTGTGGCTTAGTCAAGTAACAAGAGAAACAAATTGTTTAATATTTATGCTTAGATAAAAATCCATGGAATTTACTTTTTTGTTTTTCAAGCCTTTGTTGTTCTTGTCATTACATTTCATTGCTTTCTGTTGATGGGTTTTTAAGGTTTTCCCGATCCAACTAATGTTTGCTATGTTCTTTGCAATATTTTTTTTCATAACTATTAGGGATGCAGTGCGAGACTTTTTACATGAAATATATTTTCTGCCTGACCTTCCGGAATTAAAAGAAATTCAGGTCGTCCTTCAGGAATACAGAAAGGTACAGCTTCTTTTATTTATTTTTTTATTTTTAATGTATCAAACGAATTAATGACAGATGAAGAAAATGTGTAGTTTACTGTTAAGTGGAAATAGTACTTATCTGCTTCCACAACAAAACAGAGTTTGTGTATTGCAGGAATACTTTTAAGCAGGTTCTGATTTTTCTTTAGGAGTGAAATAGGCTCATGTGCAACGTGCTTGTTTACGTAGCATCTCTTAAACACTTCTCAACTTTTTCAGACTAAAGATATTATGAAAACCAGCAGTATAAGCTATGGCAATGATTGTATTACAAGAGAAACTATTTTAATTTGATCCCCCTTCCATATTCTCTTTAAAGCTAACAAAATTTGTCTATTTTCAGGAGTACTCTGTTGTAGAGGAATGAAGGCAGTGGGTTGATCAGCATTGATAACATGCAGCTGTGGCCTTGCCTCCAAGGCAGTGGGTTGATTGACATGGGCAATGTGCAGCTGTAGCTCGTTCCTGCTAAGTGGTTAAGTAGCCCTGAGGATGGTGGGAGAGGGGGGTCAGATGGAGGAGGAGCAGTATGGTCTGACCTCTGGAGGAGGGAGATACAGCACAGTCAGTAGAATCTGACCAATAGCAAAGCCTTGTTGCAGCCAACTAGTTTGATTGTGCTGCAACACTCTGTGGTCTATTTCTTTTAATGCTCTCAGAATGGTTAGGTAATAGGTGGGAAGTAGCAATTATGTAGTGGGAGTGAGGTAACAAAAGTAAAAATTAATTTGGTTTTTAGATAATGAGGTACTCGAAACAGCTTATTCTGATTTAATTACTTTTGTTTAAGCGATCATTATACTTGCACAGAGGTGTAAATATAGCCGCTTTTTGAAGAAAACATTTTAAGAAACAGATAGTGAGTCTGTGGTCTATGGTAGGTGAGAATGTAGGCAGAAAGGTAATTGTTTGTGCTTGTTCTCACTTGTGTTGAGATGTTGCTTAGCTGTGTTCTTGTTATGCTTAACTTGAACTTTTAATGTCATGTCTTGCTCAGGAATCCTCCAAAAGCACCGACTTGCAGACAACACTGCAGCTGTCTATGAGGGCAATTCAGCATGAGAACGTGGATGTTCGTATTCATGCACTTACCAACCTGAAAGAAACATTATATAGAAATCAGGTATAGAAAACTTCCTTCAGTAGAAATAAAAATAAATCAGTCACATCTGGACCAACAATATAATAATCATCACTGTTACTGGATATTAACGTGAACTGTGGTATTCTCCTCAAATTATTAAGCTAGCTGTTTCTTAATGTAATGGGGAGTTAGGGGTTCTTTTTCATCATGTCTCCTTGCAAGAGGACTCTCAAATCCTCCAAATCTGTGGGATGTTGATTCAGCAAGGCTAGTGGTACATTTCTTATCTTTTCTTCAACTCTGAGGAAAGATATGTCTTAAGAAATCCATTTCAGCAATCTATTGTGTGGGCTTGTTCTCTGTTAGAACATGTATGGCTTTTGCATCAGGAGACTAATACATTAAAGGCCGCTTTTTTGTGTGTGTGAGTGTAATATCTGAAAGAATTAGATGTGTGTGACCACCTCACGCCTTTAATATTTTTTTCCTCTTCCGTCTTTGCCTTATACCCTCAATAATTTGAATTAATTGATTATACTAAAATAACTTTTATAGCCGTGTGTAAGTTGAAGATACTGCTTCACAAATCTGTGTGTTTATATGCCCAGAGAGGTGTATGTGACTTAATTTAATAAATAAATCAATAAACAAATCTATGCCCTTAATAGCTATACAATTGTGGGACACTCTTTTCAGTCAGAAATTTAAAAAAATCCTAGCTTAAGAACGAACAATCGTTATGTATGTATATTCCTGGCCAATGAGTAATTCTTGCAGCTCAGGTCAGCAAAATCTTGCCATGTCTTTCTTAGAAGTCCATAAAAATAATTGAGGCAAATCAAACTTAATTAGTTCCACAGCTTGTAAAACTATTTGCTCTGTTATGTTTGCTGTGGTTTCAGTTTTCATTAAACGTAACGATTGCAAACTTCATCACATTATTAAGAGAAATTTTTTTCTGTGTTTGGACTAAATGTGGAACTGGAGAATAAAAGCTGGGCCAAAATGAAGGGTCATCCAGTTAAAATGATGGGCATTGATCAAAGGACTTGAAACCCTGGGCTTTGTAGGACTTGAGAGTGAAGAAATGGCCCACAAAAAGGAAATAATAAAGATACAAATGGCAGCAAACTTGGAAGGTATGACAACAGCTGCATGAAAGAAATTGAGAGGAAGTATCAGAACACATGAAGAAAAGTCACAGATAAGTGAAAAAGATGATGTAGAAGAGAGGTTTTTCTTGGTAAGACAAGGAGGGAAAATAAAGTTAGTAGAGAGGTGCACGGTAATGAAATACAGTATTTGCCATGACAGCATTATTAATTGACTTCAATTCCCTCATTCTTACTCATTTGTTTAGTTCTTCCTAGGATCGTGAGCAATAATATGGCAATGGGCTATAGTTACAAATTGACAGTATTTGACTCGCTAACCTAAAGTCAAGGGTAAATGAAATACAGAGTTAAAGAGTGAGTTACAGATGAAAAATTTCTGAGATTGTTATTCTACAACCATGAGTTTATAGTAAACTCATCTTTATTTTTCAACCTCCTAGGAAAAATTGATCAAGTATGTAACAGACAGCGAAACTGTGGAGCCAGTTATCTCCCAGTTGGTAACTGTACTTCTTATCGGCTGCCAGGATGCAAATTCTCAAGCCCGATTACTTTGTGGAGAATGTTTAGGTGAACTGGGAGCCATAGATCCTGGCAGGCTCGACTTCTCAACAAGTGAAACTCAAGGAAAGCATTTTACGTTTGTGGTAAGAAGTATTGCTGTAGTATTGTGCTTAGCATTAAGGGTTTTTTAAAAGTACTTGGGGAGTAGGGAACCTCAATTTTAGGCTGTGGGCATCTACGCTTGCTTTCTTACATAAACCAGTTTAGAGTTAGGCTTCAAAGTGTTATTCAGAGATTAAAGACAGAGCGATTACTCTTGTTTTAATAACACTGTCATTCTGTTCGTGATGGAGGCTGGTGTGGAGGATCCAAATTTTGCCTATGGATTATTAATGGAACTGACCAGAGCGTTCCTTGCTTATGCTGATAATGTTCGGGCTCAGGATTCTGCAGCATATGCAATTCAGGTAAGATATGTGGTTAGATCCTATTTTTTCTTCACAAATGATTTCCTATCACACTGAACTTAGAATTATGCAATACAAAAGTACATTTCAAAGTACGAGTTTAAGTATTTGAAACTTTTCTTATAGAGCTTTAAATTGCAAGGTAGATGGTTATTCAGAGTAGTGATTTTTTTATTTTTTAAACTCTTTAGTGCTCACTTAGAATTCTGGGGAATTGTCAAATAAAAGAAGATTTGTTTGCTTTTGTGTTATGATATTTTAGGAGAGATCTGATGTTTCAGAGGTAACTAACAGTCCAAACATAGTGATTCATGTAGGAATCCTGATGCTTTCTTAGAAATGGTGCAGGTTCCATAGGCAGAAATGAAAAGTAGTAAATAGTCCTAAGAGGATTATTATGCTTATGCTTATAAGAAGTAACTGAAAGGGAGCCTACTATTCTTTTCAGTGGTTTGGCAACTCCAAACTGATTTGGTCATTGGTTTTGTGGTGTTTGGGTTTTTTCTTGGATTTTTGTTGTTACTCAATATCTTTGTGAAAACTTCAGGAGAATTCTTTGCTCCAAGAGAAAGTAAGGGGCCCCTTGTAGTCAGTGGAATAAGAAGATTTCATTAGCTTATGCATAAGGAGGAATCAAACTAACTTCTAGTCCTTGCTTATTAGCAGGTGTGAAGAATAAGAGATAACATGGTCCAAACACCAGCTGGAGAATCTAGAGAATCAATAGTTAGTTGAAATCAGCACTGCCTAGTAATAGGGGATTAACAGTATTGGATTAAAGTTTTGCAGTTATAATTTCTGAATTAAGCATTCTGTAACTTCTGTCTCATTGCTTCTGTATGTACACCAGTCTTCATTACTGCTGTGGTCATGAAATACTTTCAGTGCTAACTTGGTCATGTAAACCATGCATTTTCAGGAGTTACTGTCTATTTATGACTGTAGAGAGACACACTCTGACTGCCCAGGCTCCAGGCTTTGGAGGAGGTTTCCTGAGCATGTGCAGGAGATCTTGGAACCTCACTTAAATACACGGTATATATCAACTTAAGCAATTTCTTTTTATAACAGCTTTAAAAACTTTTCTTTTTTTCCACTAGGCTAGCAATATCGTAATTTGGGTTTGTGAATGGTCCTCTTCTGTGAAGAGTGATGTGTGTATATACAAAATTCAAATAAGTTCTTTCTATGTAGAGCTGAATTAGCACTTCCTTGAATATGATTCTCTGTAAATCAAGCAAAACACTGAGCTCAAACTTTGCCCACATCTGCCTGTTTGTCCCTAGAGCATTGTCTTATACAGTGTTTTGAAGCTTTTGTTTCCTCTGTACAAATTCTCTACTAGAATTTGAGTTTGTACTCAAATCCATTAATGCCCCTTTACTTGTTACCCTTTATAGAAAGAAGTAGGAGAGGAACTCAACTGGGGTTTAATTTGTCATTTCATTTTGTTGGATTAGTGATAAAAATAATGTGAACAAAACTTAGAATGATATATGCACCTTAATTTGAAATAATTAACAATGTTTCTGTTTCCTCATGAAGACAGCCATGCTTATCTTTGATAAGTTTTACCTTTTTGGAAGACAAACTTTTTGGCATTTCTTGACTGCCATTTATGTTCTAGGGTTTTCCTGTCTAGAACATAATACTCAAATGTTTATCAAATTTAATTTCTTAAAACTGATTTGAACAGCACTTCGAAGTATACTTAAAAATCCTTGTAATGTGTTATGTTGTTTGTATTTCACGTTTCGTTTTAAGAAGCTTTAGAATAAAAGCTTTTGGCTACTGAAAGTATTTTCTTAATGCTTTTGTAAAAGATTCAGAAGATGAAGCTTAATAAGATTCCAGTTAGGTAACTTCATAATTAACAATGTGCTATTGTTTTTCATTATGTTAAATTAAAAAGATAGTATTATTAAATGGCTATTTTAAAATTACAGGTACAAGAGTTATCAAAAGTCTGTAAATTGGTCTAAGATGAAGAAGCCAATTTACTTAAGCAAATTAGGGGATAATTTTGCAGAATGGTCCGCAACTTGGGCAGGTTATCTTATAACAAAGGTAAGAGAATAAAGTTGCTCTCTGTATTGGTTTATACAACACACTCTTGAACCGCATTTTGGTTTCTGAAAGTCAGGGGTGGATGGGGGAATATGCCTGTTTGCTATAGGCCTGTTAAAGCACATACCTGCTTGCATCATCAAGGTAACCATGCACCTTCCCTTCCCCAACATTGTTGCTTCTTGGCTGGGCTTCACAGACACTGTCAAAGCCAAAAGTCTAGGAAGCTTGCCCTTTTCCAGAGACTCTTGTATAGCTGAAGGCACTGACAAAGGCTCATGGGAAGTAGCTGAAATGCTTCTGGAAAATGTCAAATTTGCCTTCTCAGTTTCTGAAAGGTTTCTTTTGCTTTTTTATAGCTCCACAGTCCCAACACATAAAAAGTACTTGTCTTATTCTTCCTTTCCTTTTCTCTTTCCAACACATAAGTGAACCACTGAAAATTTTACTTCTAAGTCAACCACTTTAAGTAAATTTAATCAAAATACCTCAGTAGCTACACTGTCCTCTTTTCTTTTTCAGACAGAAGAGTTGAACATCTTCAAAATTTCCTAGTTTTTGCAAGCTTTTAAGGGCTGAGTGCAGTTGTAAACTCTTGGCCTTAACTTAAGCGTTTTTCTGTGGCTAGTGCAAGCTCACAGTGGTGTAGAAAACATGGAGAAGTGGAACATGTAAACAAAGCTTGGTTGTCTTTCTGTCTTACATGTATCAGCAATTGATACAAGTAGTAGCTGTCATTTGGCATCCCTGTTGCAGGTTTAAGTCTGATAAATCTTCTGTAGGAGAGAAGTATCTTAAAATTATTTGATGGAATAGAATTTGTATTTGTCAACAAAAAGAAGCCTATTAATTGCTTAGGCATTTGCATTTTTCTAATGATGTAATGATGCTTTTCATGGAAATAATATTTTTCTATAGGTGCGGCATGATCTTGCCAGAAAAGTTTTCGATTGCTGCAGTATTATGATGAAGAACGACTATAAAGTGACACTTTATCTGCTTCCGCACATCCTTGTCTATGTTTTGTTGGGATGCAGTCAAGAGGATCAACAAGAGGTGAGATGTTTGAGATGGTATTGTTCTTCATAGGAATGTTCAGGAGCTGTTCTTTGTAAGAGCTGTTCAGCTCTGCAGAGTTACAGTAGACCTATATGAACAAATTGTGGAGAAGTTAAACTCCTTTCCTGGATTCATAACATAAATTTTCTGGCAGGGCTTTGAATAAATTCATACAAAATTGTGTTGAACTGCTTTTCTGTGGATTTCCATCTGTTTCTTCAGTAGGGCCTAGGACGAGATATTATGCAGTTAATTATGACTGCAATAACATCAAGAGCTGGGGTAGCACAAAGAGGAACAGAGTGCAACAAGGAATAAATTGAACTTTTATACCTTCAAGAATTCAGACCCATATTTTTTTCTCCCCCTTGCATACACTTAAAACTTAAATGGAAAAAATATTTAGCTACCAGATTGATGCACAGCAGGATTCATAGAAATTTTGTAGCAAATGAAGGATAGGAGAGAAAAGAATCATCCAGTCTGCTTTCCTTCAGTTTGCTTTGGCAGAAGTTAGAGACTGAAAAATATGATTAACATGGTATTAATTTGAAATTTCACAGCCAAGATACCAGAGTTTAAACATTCTGGGTGTGTAGAGGTGTGTGATGATTTTTCTTGTGTGAACGAGTACATCCACAATAAGCATCTGTTATGTATGTTAATTCATATTATGTTGATTAAAACAAACAGCAAGCGAGTCTTTTAGCCTGGTATTTACTTACATATTAAAAAGTAGATCTGTGATCCAGTAGCCAGTAAATAACTTGACTCTTATCAAACCTTGAGGTATTGTATTGCAGCAGAAGTGCAGTAGCATTCATTGTGTCTTGAAACCTAAAATTCCAGTAATTGTGATGGTTATTCTGAATCCAAGGGTTTGCTTTTCAAAGGCTCTCTCCCTGTATGGAATTTAGTGACAACAACTGCTGCTTTGTTAGCCATTTCTTCCTCTTAAGACTGTGGGACAAACAGCTTTCAAAGCACCCCAAAATTATTAAAATACACAATTAAAATATCTAGGGTTTTAGCTTGATTTTTTTTTTTTGTTCATTGCTGTTTCCTATGATTTTGACACCTATATGGCAGTTCTGTGTTTTGTCGTATTGTTTGTGTAGGTTTATGTGGAGATTATGGCTGTTCTGAAACATAATGACCAGTCTACCAGGAGACTTGAAGACAGTGCATCTGATTTAAGTCAGCTGAGCACACAGACAGTGTTCTCCATGCTTGATCATCTCACTCAGTGGGCTAGACATAAGTTTCAAATAGTTATTGCTGAGAAAAACACTGGCAAGTCTAGCAAAGACAGAGGTGATTTAAAAAGTGAGTGATGCTTATTTTATATAAAGTGGCATTTACATTCTTCAAAAACTGTTTAAATTTGCTACTTCATATTATGACCATTTAAGAAGGCAATATTCAAATAATGTTAATCTGCTGTATGATTTCTTACCGTGGTATTGTGAGTTCCATGCCCTCCCACCCCAAATTCATTATTTTGAATGCCTATTGTAAGAAATACAGATTTTAAATGAACAAAAAAACCACATTAATTTCTTGGTAGTTTTCTAAACATTCAGTTTAACGTAGTCTATGCTGTCTTGTAAGGTGTAGGCTGTTCACCAGGATTGTTTTAAATAAATTATTGTTGACAGAAGAGAAAAATGGGATCTTAAATTAATCAGATTATCTCACAAATTGTAGAATAATTAACTGACTTTTGCTGCATAAGGTCATTCTTATAAATGAAACTTCAGTGGACAGGCTTTTCAAAAATGTCTTTTCTCTATAGCATCAAGTGAGGACTATGGAGAATACCAAAATGTGACACGGTTTCTAGACCTCATACCTCAGGATACACTAGCTGTGGCTTCCTTTCGTTCTAAGGCTTACACAAGGGCTGTGATGCACTTTGAATCATTTATCACAGAGAAGAAACAAAATATTCAGGAGCATCTTGGATTTCTTCAGGTTAAGTTCCTTTTGGGTTTTGTTTGTTGAATTTTAAAAAGAAAATAGACATTGATGAATAAAGCTTTGTCAGATTCTCTGGGATGGGAAGAAGAAAAGATGTAGTTAAGCTCTTGCTATTGGATACAAGTGTTCTGTCATCTGTCTTTAAGCAATGTTTAGTTCTTCCCCCTTGCTTGGCATGTTTCTTATATGAAACAGTAGTAGCTTTCTAGTGTATAATAAAAGATTGTGAAACTTTGAAAACAGCTAAATGTGGTTTTGTTGAAAGCATAGCATTTATTGCTTATAGTTAACTTTGTGCCCTTTGTCAGAGAAAACGCAGCCAGCTATAATAACAAACAAAACCAGCAACAACCAAAAAAAAAAGCCAAAACACATTTGAAGAAAAGCTGAGTGGCTTATTCTAAAGCAGAGAAAGAGCTAATGCTAAGGGTGTTGAAAATGATTTAAATTATTTTCAAGAAGTATTTTAACCTGTGGGATGAGCCTGTTTGTTGTTACTTATGGTTTAGATTCCACAGTGAATTTCACATTTGGAAAACTTAGTATATTCCTTTTCTACCTTATGTAAAATGCAGCTTCACATTATATAGCTTTATCACGTAATAACAGGATATTTATTTTGCACTTTACACAGATGGTTTCAGGTAACTAGATGTGTTATTCTTTATTCTTTCTGTAGTAGGAGATCATGAGTGTTACAGTATGCTAAGCAAAAGTAGGGCTCAACTCTGAAAGTAGCCCAGCAAAATTGTCATTTTCCATGAAATTTTAATGCCAAGAAGTCCTACAGAGTAGTTTGTTCTCCCTTTTCAAGATGATGTGTGATTCTAAGCACATTATATAAAATATCTTCTTGTTGTCTTAGAGTTGTTTTTAATGTACATCTCCAATTCTGTTTGAATAAAGAAATTGTATGCTGCTATGCATGAGCCAGATGGAGTAGCTGGGGTGAGTGCAATTCGGAAAGCAGAACCATCTCTCAAAGAACAAATCCTTGAACATGAAAGTATTGGCTTGTTAAGAGATGCAACAGCCTGCTATGATAGGGCTATCCAACTGGAACCTGATCAGGTAAATACAAGATAAATTCTTCTATTAATTTTTTTTATCCTTCTTAACTAACACAAGATTAAGCCAAAAATACTTCTTTAGAATATTTAAGTAAAATGGGATCATAAGAGTTTGCTGTGGCAGTTGCTGGATAATTATTGCTGTTGGAAGTGTCTTATGAACTGAAACAAACCCAATAAGAGATTTACACTGTAATTGGCAGGCTTGGATTAACCGTTAGATGTTTTTCTGGGACAGCTTACCATTTAAAGTTCAGCCTTTGCCTGGAAAGGCCTGGAATTGGATTGCTTAAATATCAATCAGTAGTGGTACATGGCAAGAGAATTATTAAAGCAGGTTGCCACAGGTTTTATTCAAAGTAATTCTGACTGCTTTTGATTGTTGACTTCCAGAGAAAATCTTCATAATATAAAAGCAGTTGGAAATTGATTACAGAAAAGTTAAAATTATTTGTCTTCTGTTCCCCTTTCCTTTCCTTTATTTGGAACATAAACATAAGGTACTGCAAAACTAAACAGTACTGGAAAACTGTCATGCTTTCTATATGCCAAAAATGAATATACAGGCATGTGATGACAAGCACAAAAAGGAAGCTGAAGACATGTATTACCCATTCTATATTTAAAATACTCTTCTAATGGAAGCTGGTAAAAACTTTCCTAGGTTAGGATATCCCTATGGTTTCTTACGCTTCCCTATGAAGCCGAGGTTATCTAGCACAGCTGATAACAGGTATGGTAAACAGAGTGTTTTGATGGCCCTGCTTCATTCCCAGAGTTTGAAAAATGCTTTCATGAAGAGTGAAATTGCTGTGAGGTTTGGGGTAATTTCCTTCCTGTGATTTTTTTTTTTCTAGTTGTTGCTCATTTCTTTAAATATTCACAGCTCTGATTGGGGTATTAATAAATCCCTGTCAAACTATATTTGTGGTGAGGTACATTTCAAAAACAGCTAGTGGTGATTTCTTTGGTAGTCATAGACTTTTAATTTTGAATATTCATTTAGATTATGGTGCAATTAGTTAAGCTTTGTCATATTATAAAAAGCCTCCAAACGGACATATTTCTTCCTTCAGACTACCATGAATTTCATCAATGTATTGTGGGTGGTTTTCTTCATATGGTAGTTTGCTTTTTTTTTCCCCTTCTATTTCTAGATTATTCATTATCATGGTGTAGTGAAGTCCATGTTAGGCCTTGGCCAGTTATCTACTGTGATTACTCAGGTCAATGGAGTGCTTGCAAACAGGTACTGTAAGCATCTAATACAATGTTTATTTGAGTAATACGAAGCTCATGTGTTATACCTGTGTCTCACTAACCATTTTATTGCATTATTAAGCATTTGATGCTATTGAGCATACCTAGCAGTGTGAAGCTAGAAAATAAGGGCTTTGTCTAGAAAATTTTTATTTCAAGTCTTCCAGAAATGTTAGTACTTCCTTTCTGTACTGTGTGCACTGTTGATATGTGCTTTAATTTGTTAAATAGAAACTTTATTCATGTCTTGGATGCTATTGGTTCCATAGCTGTTCTGTAGCCTAATAGGGTAAATGAACTGAAAGATGGTAGTTTTTAAAATGTACCCTAGAAGTTAAATACACTTGGAAATTGAATCTGTGGGATCGTGTTGTACAGCTATTATGTGTTATCAGTGCATACCCTTTGGTTTTATTGAATTTTATTAGAAGCAAGCTTACCTTGCATCTTCTTAAGTAAGAGAACTTTTTAACAAATAATATTTCATAATATAATGTAGGACTAACATACTGAGGGGGAAAGGAAAAAAATTGAGTTTAGCATGCACTTTTATTGCCTTCATTTTCTTCTAATAGGTCTGAATGGATTTCTGAATTGAACACTTACAGAGTAGAAGCAGCCTGGAAACTGTCAAGATGGGATTTACTGGAAAATTATTTGGCTTCAGGTAAGTTGTCGTGATATCAAAATATGAATACTTCCTTGCATTTCTGAACAGATACATGTTTTAGTCTAATCATCTTGAATCAAGAGGCAGCTACTGTAATTTTTTAGTCTTGGGTTCTGCTGGCAGGGGGGTTGGTTCTGACAGTCTTCTAGACTTTGTAAATGTATTTGATTGTAAACCATATAGCCTTTACGCAGAAATTTTTAACTGAGCATAAGGGCAAATTTCTTCTGGGTTGGTTTGAAGAGGGTGCCTCGTGGGGTGGAATTATACAGTATTTCTAAAATTAAATCAGTCAGTTCTGAGAAACTTATTTTTCCAGTCATATGTTAAGACAAATTTGCGTGTTCTGATTAAGCTGCTTAAAGAAACAGATTTTGAGAGGCTTTTGTTCTCCCCAAAGATGTGAAATCCACTACTTGGAGTGTCAGACTAGGACATCTATTATTATCAGCCAAGAAGAAAAATGAAGCAGCTTTTTATGAAACTCTCAAGGTTGTTCGAGCAGAACAGATTGTACCCCTTTCAGCAGCGAGCTTTGAAAGAGGATCCTATCAGCGAGGATATGAACATATTATCAGGTTTCTGATTTTTCTGATTTTCTGTTTTCAAGAAATGGATTTACAGAAATCACATAATTATGTATGCAGCAGCAGGAATTTTCCATTTCCACAATAAATGGTTTTCTGTCACCTCTTTTTTTAATACTCGCCCAGTTGGAAACCTTTGATCAATTGGGAATTTACATTTGTCACCCATGAAAAATATTTACAGTGGAACTGTTGGGTATAGTCTTTCAGAGTCAGCAAGCAAGTTTATATAAATATCAGGTAATAAAAATCAATGATTTAATTCCGTGCTTAAAGCAGTACATACAGGCCAGTAACTCTGTTAAGAGCATGCTTTCAATCTGTATGGTGGCCTAAAAGCACTCCCCACTTTAATCAGTAAAGAGCAGTGAGAATACAAACCCCATCCCTCTCAGTAGTTTTACCTTTTTTAATAGATTTTGAAGTTGGCTGTAGTAGACTAAAAAGTGATTAGTGTTTTTTTAATGTTAAAAGCTGAATGCTTCCTCTGCACTGTAAATGCATCCTTATGGCAAGATATTGCATGAAATTAGACAGTTGAAGTATATATTTCTTAATTACTTATTAATCCTATAATATGGTTGGTAATTTTTGCAGTGTGGTTTCATTTAGGAAATGGTGTTTGAGTATTGAGAAAGCAGTGTTTCAAAATAGTTTGATTTAGCTGTTGGTCTGGGCTACTCAGAAGACACTTTTTCCGTTAGACATACTTAGTACACTTTGACACTGCCAATGAGAACACAAGTGTTTACAAGCTCTCAGCTTTGCAGCTTTACAGTGACAGCTAATAGTAATGGTATTTTTAAGTAAATGCAATCACTTTTATTGTAAAGGAGGTGTTTAAGTAACAGATAGTATTTTACTTCTAAAATGGCATTTGTTGAAAATACCTGAATTTTTGAGGATTTATCGCTAAAAGGAATGGATAGAAATGTTTCTAAAGGTTGACTTTCTCTCCAAGTGATCTTCATTGTCTCTGTGTTCAGCAGCTTGGCAAAGGAAAAGTGAGAAAATGACTAAATCAGTTCAAAAATCCTTGATTTTGTGTGTCTGGTTTTGCTGCTTTTTTGCTTTTAAAAGAAATCTTACTCTTTGAAGTTACTCACATGGCCAGCTTTTAGAAAGAGAATGGCAAATTTTTTTTTATAAAACTTGCATAAATCTCAAACAGCAAACAAGTTTCAATGATTTTTTTGCCTTTGTTTTTCTAATACAGGTTGCATATGCTGTGTGAGTTGGAACATAGTATTGGACCAGTGTTTCAGCAACCAGATGGTGACCACGGTAGAGATTCCCTGAATTGGTGTGCTCGTATTGAAATGACCCAAAACTCTTACAGAGCAAAAGAACCCATTTTAGCACTGAGAAGGGCTTTGCTTAGTCTCAGTAAAAGGTGAGAACATGACTATTTCTTGCCTGTGTTGTGTTCTTAGTAATATTGTAGTTTTTCCTTATGTGTGTTAGAAGATAAAACTTGGAAAATTTGTGTTGTAGCAATCTTTTCCAATGTTACATGCCTTCAAAATAGAAGAGAAAAAGTGGTGTCCATGGTGGTGGGGAGGAAGGCATAATCAGGGTGGAAAGAGTATTTGTTTCTAGGCCTACACAGAGAAAAGGTGAAACAGATGTATTACTAATAATTTTAAATTATTTCTATGTAGTATATAACTTATTGAGAAATTCTGTGCTTCAACATGTGATATTTACTTCAGATTGTACAGTAGCATTCATCACTGAAATTTTTCGTTTTCTGCCAAAATATCTCTGCAGCCAGGATTACAGTGAGCTTGTTGGTCAGTGTTGGCTCCAAAGTGCTAGAGTTGCAAGAAAAGCCGGTCATCACCAGACTGCATATAATGCTCTTCTGAATGCTGGGGAATCTACACTCTCAGAACTTTACATAGAAAGAGCAAAGTGGCTCTGGTCCAAGGTAAAGAAAATAAAGATGGAATTTACTTTCTTACCTGCAAGAAAATAATCTTTTCAGTTTTCTTCAGGTAAAAAAGGCACACAATCAGTATGCATAATCCAAAATATGTTAGCTGGCACTATCAACACATTCTGGTTGCAGTTGAGCAATGGGAATTTTTTACTTCCAGCTGCTAGTCAGCCCTTTACTGTATCTATTAACTCTCCTGGCAGCTATGTATAAAACTAGTGGGTTACCTGCCTCTGTCAAAGCAGCCCAGGCAAATTTAAATTATCTTAATAGTAGACTTTGCCTTAATTTGTGTACTTATAATAGGGGTAGGCAGCAAAAATGGGAGCAATTATTGTGGTAAACCTAAAAGGACAACAGTGCTGAGATAACAAAGGAATATAAGAATCACTTGATGTCAGTAATATTCAGTTACCAGAGCCAAAATGATCTAGAACACGCCGAGGGACATAGCTTTGCCTTAATAACAACTGTAAGATTGACGTTCTACATCTGTCTTATTAAATGTATAAAATGTTTTCCTCTTTCCCTTAGGGTGAGGTTCATGAGGCACTCATTGTTCTCCAAAAGGGAGTTGAGTTATGTTTCCCTGAAAATAAAGCACCGTGCAGTAGCAAAACTCAGCTCATCCATGGTCGGGCAATGCTGCTAGTGGGTAGATTTATGGAAGAAACTGCTAACTTTGAAAGCAATGCAGTTATGAAAAAGTATAAGGTAATATACTAGTGTTAACAAGACAGCAGTTTTGAATAATAATATGTACCTTAAGTAAGCTATTGTTATGCTTCTAATGATGTCAATCAAGGATAACATCAGTGGAATTAAATGGTGTATCAGTGTGTAGGAGGGAAGTAGGTTTTTTGTAAAGATTTAACTATCTGGGTTAGCTTTAATATAACACATCAATACAGGGACGTCTACAGTTCCTAACAGTGGGAACTAAGAATACCTAATATAGCTCTTTTAAAGTAAAAAAAACAAATTACAGGAGCATGGCTTTTTTCTTGTGCATGCACAAATTAGAATGCCTCGATAAAGTGTGTGCATACTGAAATAACGTGACGACACATTGTACTACTCTTCAGGGTTACTTCTCTCTCTGGTGGTGACTTGTAACTTGCAGTCTCTGTTGAACTAGGAAAAGGGGCAGATGGTGTGTGTTTCTTCAACAACACAGTGCTACACTGTTTCATCTTACTACACCAGTGAAATACTGTTTGGCATTGATTAATATTGCCTACTAAATGTGTAGCTGATGCAGTGCTTTATGCTTCCTTAGAAGTAGTATGTCTCCTATCCAGGTTCTGACATTTGATACTGTTAATAGTTACTGCTGTCCTACTAATTAAAATACTTATGTAACAGTCATTTGGAGAAAAATTTTAACAGTTGTATCAAATCAAATGAAGGTTTAAATAATGGAAACTAATGAAATTTTGGAGGATAATAGTAAAATACTAATGCTTAGAATTCTCTACTCTCTAAATATTGGTGCTGGAAACAAGCCAGTGTTATTAGAGAATGGATGTTCTACTTGCTGTGTTATTTCTTTTCTAATGTGTGTCACAAATTTTTGTTTCGTTTTGGTTTTCTTTTAAACCACGTGATTTAGAAGGAAAACAGGAATGTGAAAAACATAAAATCATAGAATCATGTAGGTTGGAAAAGACCTTTAAAATTGAGTCCAACTACTGACAGCCTGCACTTTCATTTTTCAAAAAACTGTGAGAACCCAGTATTGAGTTGATCAGGAACTTGATTATAATCTTTTTAAAGAAACAGTAATCTCTGAAATTTTTAAAGAAACTATGGATTCTCTGTAATCCTGTTGTGAGTTATCTTGCTGTCTCTAAATTCAAAAGGTATTTTAAGAACAGACTTTTAGTTTGTACAGGCATTTTTCTTGGGGCAAAATTATAATTATTTGAGTTACAAAGTTACAATTAATACTTTTTTGCGTGTACTTTGCACAGAGGTAACTAATACAAGATTCTTGTTTCTTGATACTTTTTTATTATTATTATTGGGTTGCGTTTTTTAATTTTAAATTTAGCATCCTTTCAAAAGTAATTATCTCTTCTTGATTTTGTTGCAGGATGTTACGGTTTTCTTGCCAGAATGGGAAGATGGACATTTTTATCTTGCTAAATACTATGATAAATTAATGCCAATGGTAACTGACAACAAGATGGAAAAACAAGGAGATTTGATTAGATACATAGTTCATCATTTTGGGAGGTTAGACCCTGGGGGAACTTTGCTTAGGTTCTATAGAAGGTTGACTATTATACTGAAAAAACTTTATAGGAATGTATTGTCTTTCAACAACTCAAACTGATTCGAATTTTTCTGCAATAATGTCAAACAAAATACTGCATGCTTCCTTTTTGTTTTCATACCTAATTAATTTTACTTCTGGCTAAGCAATTTTCTGTTTTGTGCAAGACAATTATTTTATCTGCAGTTTTGATTACTAAAAACAAAGCTTTGTTTAGTAAGCTTTAGCTGTTACAGATGGATTAAAATCATGAACATAAATTTCTAAAGTCCAGAATGGAATGTGAAACAATTTAGGATGTAAAATTTGTAGTGTTTCTAATGTATATCATTAACATGCTGTCATTTCAACATGTAATCACAGGTCTCTGCAGTATGGAAACCAATTCATCTATCAGTCAATGCCAAGAATGCTATCTTTATGGCTGGACTTTGGAGCAAAAGCATATGAATGTGATAAAGGTAGAACTTTTTTTTCTAGTACATACTTCCTGTGCCATACTTAAGAGTATATGATAGAAAGAGCGGTGAAGTATACTTACAGTTCTTTGTTTAGCTTTATTGCCTGTGGTTATATGGAAACAAGAAAATACTGCTATTATTTTAAATTACAGGATGTTAATATGCAAGGGATTATTAATTATTTTAATTAACCCTTTTTTAAAAATACATAATGAGATAACATTGCTTCTCAGGTAGTTTAAGTCAACGAACAGATTTAGGGAAAATTCTTAATGTCACCAGTCACCTCTCCTAAAATGCTTCATGACTAATGAGTAGTGGTTTTGTATGCACCTGCTACAGTAAGGTGTTAGGCTTTGAGGCTTTTTTCCAGTGTCTTGCTTCCAGTTGATGAAAGAATTTTGCTGAAATTTAAATGGGGGGGTGGGGGCAGGAATCCTGTAGGCAGCATCAAGGCATTTGAAACTACTATCATAGATGCGTTTTGGGTGGGAGATAGTTCTGTACAAATGAGAATTACAAACATTGCCTGCATGTCTAGAGTGAAGCAGATAGTTGTGGCTTCTTGATCTTGACCTGGTTCTCTACACTTAGGTCAACTGAATTTAGCTGCAGGCACATGAGATGCTGCTTTTTGTGTTGTCGATGTGCAGCTCATGCTGGGCCCTCAGGGGCAGGCATGGAGATAGGAGCAGATGTGCTAGTTTCATCCCTTGTAAAGGTTTTCTTTATTTTCGCTCCACTAAAGATCATTGGAGTTCTTTTACCAGAGAAATACATGGAGTGTTTTTGTTTTGTTCTATGCCATTGCATCATTTTGGAGGAATGATAACGTTTTATTTTGAAGGTGTAAGGAGAGCTTTTCTGATACTGTCTGTATATGTCCCTGTTGTCTGTGCTTATTTCCTGTTATTCTGATTAGTTAAATAGCATATGTATTGTCATTGTATATTACGTTAAAAAGAACGTTACAGTAGAAGCTTTTCTTTTGCCGCCTTTGGTGGGGTTTTTTTGCTTATGAAAATGTTTGTGTGGCTGTGATTTAAATTGCATTTCAGATGGAGGAAAAAAGGGAGCATAATCTTGTTCTCTTGTATTTTTCAGCTAGTCGTTCAGAACGTGTTCAAATGAAAAATGATTTGTCTAAAATAAATAAGGTGATTACAGAGCACACAAATCACCTGGCACCCTACCAGTTTCTGACAGCTTTTTCTCAGTTGATCTCCCGAATCTGCCATTCTCATGATGAAGTCTTCGCAGTTCTGATGGTGATTGTTGCTAAAGTATTTTTAGCCTATCCACAGCAAGCAATGTGGATGATGACTGCTGTGTCCAAGGTATCTTGATAAGTATAGCTACACCTGTTATTACGTTTGTAAAACTATTTTCATCAGAGAGAAATGTCACTATACCCTATTTTACTTAAAGATGATAAGGAATGGAGAGTTTCCATTGCTGTGATACAGTGTTGTGGAACAGGGTATCAATGTTGTCACTGCAAAAGATTTTATTGTAATCTAAAGTTCAGATATTACAGTTAAAATGTTTAAAATTAGGTTGCTAACATGCATCCTGATTTGTATGATGTATTAGGAAAGGAAATTTGAACAAATGAATTGGGTGGCTATGGACAAGAGATTTTGTTGGTTTTAATATTGTAATAGTACTTCCAGTTTTATTATCAACTCTATGCCTTCATTAAAATGAGATAGACATACCACTTAGTCCTAATACTTAACTGGTAGTAGGGTTGTTCCAAAGCAAATTAGAAAGCATCGTGCATACTATTTCTTTAAGGCTGGTGAAATAACGTTCAGATCACTAGCATATTCCTGAATATTGGCTTTTATGTTGTGGGACTCCCAAGAATGGTTTCGCAAAGATAATACCCCCACACACAGACACACACCCCAACCGTACCACTTGAGTACTTGTTCAGGTCCCAGATTTTGGTTGGAGAACTTCCTTCTCCAGATAGTAGATACTAGAGTATGTTAATATAGTAGATAGTAGACTATATAAATTACTGGGAGGGTGTGGGTGTTTGGATTCTTTAATGGATTTGACTGTTGTTTTAATAAATGTTAACTTTGCTCTTTTTTCAGTCTTCTTACCCTATGCGTGTCAATAGATGCAAGGAAATTCTAAACAAAGCCATTCACATGAAGGAATCTTTAGGAAAATTTATTGGAGATGCAACACGCCTTACAGATAGGCTGTTAGAACTATGCAACAAACCGGTAATTAAAAACATAAACCAATTAATGCGTGTAATAGGATTATTCAGAAATGTTATAGAAAAAGCTTCTTCTGATAGCTTTCATTAGCCAATTCATTACATCATTGCATCTTAACTTGTAAAAGATGTTACTTTTTACTTAATAAAAATATTCAGAAGAGTAGAAAATAGCTAGACATTGAGCACACTTTAAAATATTTCAGTACCTAATGGTACATTTCACAGTGCATGGGCTTTACATTATTCGGTGCTTTCATGTATGATTCTTGGCCAGTAACTTTCACAGAGTTTTACTGTAAAAATAGGCTGGTTGTGTTTTCATGAACAAATGCACTTGATAATAAAGGTAAAAATAAATATTTCATTATTCTGTATTTACATTCAGAGTGAAAAATTCATGTGCCATAATGGGCAGATATATTTACTTTTGACCACTCCCATTTAATTTGATATGTAATTAGCCATTTTTCTTCTTATTATAAGCATTTGTTACTCTATTTGTTAGTTGATATGAGTAGTAATAACAGTAATATTTTGAGTGTTTATTGTTAAATTTTGAATATTTCTTTTCAAGGTTGATGGAAACAGCTCAACATTAAGTATGAATATTCATTTCAGAGCACTTAAGAGATTAGTAGAAGAGCAGACATTTAGTGAAATTCTCATTCCCTTACAATCTGTAATGATACCAACTCTTCCTTCAACTCCTGGTACACATACTAACCATGAACCTTTTCCTGGACGGTGGGCCTACATTGCAGGCTTTGACGATGCGGTAAGCCTCTGGCTGGCACCTCATTTTAATCTTCATGTTCAACAAATGTAGCTGCAAATATATTTTGGTTCCCTAGAAATGGAGGAGTGGACTTCGTAATTACTTTCGTGGAAACTTGAGTGGCTTCTGTCATGACAACCTGAGACAGATATGGCCTCTTGGTATTTAGCTGAAGATATGGCCTGTGGTTAACGTGGTGTAACACCATGGAAGTGCTAATGTGATTGGTTGCAGTGGTTTATTACAGTTAGACACTTCGTTTTTTACGACCTGATACATGTGTTAATAAAGAATTTCATTTTTTCCTTAGGTGGAAATTCTTGCCTCACTTCAAAAGCCAAAAAAGATCACCTTAAAAGGTTCAGATGGGAAATCTTACATTATGATGTGTAAGCCAAAAGACGATCTAAGAAAAGACTGTCGGCTCATGGAATTCAACTCCCTTATTAATAAGGTTTGATGAGTTAGACAATCAGTTGCATTATGTTTATTGAGCAGAATAAAATGCTGAATATTGAACAAAAAGCCACAACCAACTTCCCTTGAGATAAAGCTTACTGGAAGGGAAGTAAACTTGCAAAATACCTTGTTTCGGCAGAAATTAGTAGCAATTGATAATAAGGAATTGCTTATTCCAGAAAAAATATACAGGAAAGATTATTTACAGTGAACAACTGCAAACATTCTGCTGTCATGCTTCATATTTCTTATTCAGGATTTTCTAATATTTTTAATGAGAAATAGGTAAATTTATCTTTTCATACTATAAGTGTTGCTATACCTATTTTAGTTGTGTTTTGCTTCTTGGCAATATGCTTAAGGTTAAGGTACCATGTTTTCTATGAGGTTAAAGCAAATGATGGCATCTCTGAAATACTAAAAAACTTATTTAAAATAATGGTTTTAAGGATTTAAGCCATGCACAAGTTATGCAGTTAGACTTAATTGTGTAATTCTCTTTTTTTAATTTAATTTGGACAACAGGTGCACATTTTGCTTGCATTTGACCAGTGCGGACGGCGAGGCTTAGAATTTTAAATTCTAGATTATGTCATTGGAAAAAGATATACATGGAATGGTTAATTTTATTGATATATTTTGATCGTGTCCATGTTATCTGTTAATCTAATTTTTCTTTTGTGAATAGTGCTTAAGAAAAGATGCAGAATCACGTAGGCGAGAGCTCCATATTCGAACCTATGCAGTTATTCCATTAAATGATGAATGTGGCATAATTGAATGGGTGAACAATACTGCTGGTTTTAGAAATATCCTGATAAAACTTTATAAGGAGAAAGGTAAATAAATATATTAGACTATAGTGATACTTCATTTTATTTTTTTTAAAGAGCTTTTATATTAATTAGTAAATGAGACCAACAGCAAGGATCAGACTAAATTCTAGCAAGATGCATTCATGTGTGTTTTTAATTATATGCAAGATATTATTATTCAGACTTTTACTTTCAAATGGAAGAAAATTGGTGCTTGCAATAAACAAGGTCCTTAAGAGAACTGATAACACAATCATTTTAATATATTCTTTTATACAATGATGCAAATCATTTCAGGAGTGGTGCCAGCAGCATGGGAATGTATGTGCAGCAGTGAATAATAGAAAAGAGTATGGGCTTTTTCTTTAGATTTGATCTGTTGCTTTTCATTTCTGTTACATTTGTGTGAGATAACAAAGATAATTTAGAATTGACTCAAGGTTGAGGGTACAGCAGTTTTAGAGGGAAAAGATCAGATTTTTGACTTCTTGTTAACAAAGCAACTTCCTGGTTAGTGCAGTAAAATTTGGAGGGGAAATTTAACACGTTATCTGTATGTATGCAGACATCAAGGAGTTTGGAACTTGAAATATCTCAACTGAATATAATGAATGGCTTTATGAGGGTGTTGTGGGTTTGTTGGGTTTTTTTGTGTTAGTGTGTTCCTCTGACTCCACCCCATGGCAACCACTAAAACTGGTGGGTTGTTTCCAGGTCTTTTCTTAACATTATGATTTTTTAATTTACTTTCCAGTACCTCATCACCGTGTTCTATGGGTTATTTTCCATTTGTTCATTTATTTCAACTTTATGGAGACGTTTTATCTTCTCTAAAATATTATATTGTAATAGTACTTACAAGGCTTTATTTGGGAATTTCTTTTACTTAATTGAGATGTATTACAGGTATCTATATGACTGGAAAAGAACTGCGTCAGCATATGCTTCCAAAGTCAGCGCCTTTGTCTGAAAAGCTGAAAATGTTCAAGGAAGTCCTTCTGCCTCGTCATCCTCCTGTCTTTCATGAATGGTTTCTTAGAACGTTTCCTGATCCTACCTCATGGTGAGTAACTGGGATTGGGCTACCTCAAGGATATCTACTTTGTGTATTTCACTAAACATTAATGGTACTACTGAAAAGGACAAGTAACCCAAGGATGTGACTTTAGACATGCATATCTGATTCTTATTTCCACAGGTACAACAGTAGGTCAGCCTATTGTCGTTCTGTTGCAGTTATGTCAATGGTAGGTTACATACTTGGTCTAGGAGACCGTCATGGTGAAAACATCCTGTTTGATTCTTTGACCGGTGAATGTGTGCATGTGGATTTCAACTGCCTTTTTAATAAGGTGAGAAATGCCACTTGCTGTGCTTGCTGTTTATTTTTACATGCATGTAAATTACAAATGTCTACTGTTTGGGGGTTTTCCCACTTTTTTTTTTTAATGTTAATATATCTGTTGTGTTGTCTCTCTCATTTGTCTCTTATTTATACCCAACACACAGTCTGGGATATTTGAAGAGTATGCGATTGTCCTGTGTACTGCATTAATGAAAGCCAGCTTTTTGATTTAGCCACAATCAGATGAGCTCATATGGATACACTGAAATAGCCCACATTTTAAAGTGTTTGTATTTTGTGACTCCTCTGTCTTTACTATCACCCTTCAAAGCAAGCTGTAATTGCTATATTGAGAATTCTGCTGCTGTGAAGAGTTTTGTGGGTGGTTTTTTTTCCTCTCACACAAATTCGGCACAACATTTCCAATGGTGCTGTTAAAATAGCAGAAATTGTGGTCAGGGTGGGATTTGGAGTGTTGGTGTTTCTGTTGAAAGATGCTTTTGGTGTGGGATGTGCCCTTGTTAATTCAAATAAGTGAGGTAGAGATATAGTTAGTTTATTTCTTCTGCTTTATTTTCAGTAAATATGAATTCTCCTACATAACCTGTAATTAAAAGATACAATTGTTTTTAAGCTAACTTGCATATTATAAAAGAAAAGTTAGCATTTTGCATGAGACTACAGAGCAGCAATTTATATACAGCGAATTTTTATACCCTGTATTATTGTATTAAAACAGGGAATAAGATGTTCTTTGGACATTGGTATCCTTTTTCACTGTAACTTCCCTTTAACGGCTGAGGAGGACTGTGATCTGAGCAAACATCTCTTGTCAGCTAGGAAACTGCCACTGGCAAAGATAGGGGAAAACCACTAAAAACAAGGCAGAAGTTACCCTTTATTTTAATAATGCTTGAAATGCTTGGGGCATACCCTTTTTTTATCAATGTAAAGGGAGAAACTTTTGAAGTTCCGGAAATCGTTCCTTTTCGTCTCACTCACAACATGGTTAATGGAATGGGTCCAATGGGAACAGAAGGTCTCTTCCGAAGAGCTTGTGAAGTCACAATGAGGCTTATGCGTGATCAAAGGGAGCCTCTAATGAGGTATGGCAACTGGGTTTGCTGCAAACGCTGAAAAAGCTGTCTGTAGTCTAAACATCTTAAACAGTAACTGCTGGTGAATATGCCAGTCCCAGCATATGCCTGTCATGCAGCTCAGTCTTACTGTGGCATGCAGTTAAATATAAACAGAGATAAATACTCCCTGCTAACTTTAGACTCCCATCAGTGCCCTTGCTTTGAAAATTAAATGTATTATATGTATCTTATCCTTTTTTTATTTTTTATTTACTTAGTGTCTTAAAGACTTTTATCCACGATCCTCTTGTGGAATGGAGTAAACCTGTTAAAGGGAATACAAAAGCACAGGTGAACGAAACTGGAGAAATTGTCAATGAAAAGGTTAGTTTAAAACGAATATAAAGTATCCAAATGTCAAATGTCCATTATGGTTGCAAGTTCAATATTTCCTAACTGAAATCTTAACTGTCTTGGTTTTTGTTTCATTTAAAAATTCTTCTGGTTATTTCTTCTTGATTATCTCTGTGTTCATAACTTCTATCCATAAAGAGACTATTTTATTGATGGAAAGTGGAATTTATCTATTAAAGAACCCAACAAAATACAGCCTGTAATTTAGTGTTACTAAATCAAGGAAAACATCAACAGAAGCAGGAGAATAGGCAAGGCTTTTGCTACCTCTCACTCTGACTGTTGCACAGTCCTCCACATTTATAGTGATGGTAACATCTGGAGTTCTTGCCACGTATATTTTTGTGCTTTTTATGAGTGGATGCTTATTACTGAATAAATACATGCCTGGTTACATGTCAAGGAATACTTGATTAAAATCAGGATTTCATATGTACTGTTTCTTTTGTAGCTGCTGATAAACACTATATTGTTCATCCACAATACAGCTTGTACAAGCTATAATATTTATTCTCTTTTCCCTTTGCAGAAAATCTGACTTGTCTCTTTTTGCTTTAAAAGGAATATTTAGTGAAAGTAAAAATGTGTAATGGCAGATAAAACTTAAGGAGCACTGGTAAACATGGCAACTAAGTTAAGGACAAACTACAGTACTGAGGCTATATTACAACAAAGAACTGAACTGAGCTATTAGAGCATAGAAAATCTCCTGGTCTTCAAACAACTACTAACCAGGCTGTGTCTACATAACCTTTCTTATAGTTACAGGACCACCCACATAGCTGCATATATTAACTGTATTTTCTGGATAGGTGCCAATGTTATGCTTAAGCTTTGAAAGAAAATGTGTGAGTGTAACTGGTAGAACTAGCTACTCAAGTGGGCCTTAAACCAGCTCATTTTGAGTTACTCATCTTCTTCATTTTTAGTTGCTTATAATTTTGGCCTAAATTTTCCAGACTAGATACTTTCTTTAATTTTATCCAGAACTATGAGAATAAGGGTGGGAAAATTTTCCATTTATTTGAAAGTAATTGTATGAAATAAAGCATTCTAATGCTTTCAAATACATTTGCATAGCTTTTTCAGTCTTCTGGTAAATTTTACCTGTAAAAACTTAAGGCCAATGTTATAACTTGACCAATAATTTATGTATTGTAATGAATTATTTTAAAAAGTGAGTATCCTTTATTTTCAAAGTCACTGGCATAGACACTTTTGGTTTCTATTAAATTAGCATACAGGTTTCAAACTGATCCTAATACTTTTTTATTTTAAGAAGTGGAAGTTCAGGGTTAGTAGCAGTATTTTTTTTTTTCTTTGTTTACAGGCCAAAACCCATGTCCTTGATATAGAACAACGGCTGCAAGGTGTCATTAAGACTAGAAACAGGATAAAAGGACTACCCTTATCTATTGAAGGGCATGTTCATTACCTCATTCAAGAAGCAAGTGATGACAATCTGCTCTGCCAGATGTATATGGGCTGGGCTCCATATATGTGAAATCTGTTCACCTTGGAATATCATTCACAAGTGATGTAGCTATAATATTCTTGACAATGTATTAATCAGTGATAACTGGTTGCTTCTGTTAATTTCTGATAGTGAGCAGCAGAACAGTCTTATGATCAGTCCGAAATCTATGTAAAATTACACAAATATGCAAGTATACAAATATGCGGGTATGTTATACGTACACTTGCGGATCTGTGAGGTGTTACTGCTTAAGTTTTGTATACAAACAAAAGACAATACGTAACCACTGCTTAAAAATTAGACTGTGCAAGTCTCTGCAAGTTTCTTACTCTGACCATATGAAATTTTTTCATGTTGAAAGAATGCACTCTAACTTTATGAAGTACTGTATGTTTTCGAAAGATTTTTCTCATTCAGCTGATTTGTAGATTACAAAATCTGACAACATTAAAGTTTTATACTGATATCATGTGAAGTGGTTCTTACAACTTTTTCTAATTCCAGTTCAGAAGGGCTGTCTAAAGCAGTAGACATTTAATTTTTATTTTCTTTGACTTTCTTCCGTATGGTCTGGCTATGTCTAGAAAAGCATTTGGGATCTTAATCTTACCATGAAGAAAAGCTGATGAAGTGTTAGTGTTCTGAAACAGTTTCCTTAGCCCTTGCCTGCGGTGCCAAGAAACGCTCCTGAAGGAAATGACACAAAGCTGTGAGTCAGAAGACCCTGTCAGTGGAGCTGTGACACCAGTGCAGCAGGCAGGGTATAGTCTCTGTGACTTGAACATAGATTCAGGCTCCTGGGAGGTCCAGACAGGCTCCCTCTTCCCTCCCTTGTAAAAAGCACGGCTACACTGTTTTTCCATTCTAGTCAATTCCTATCTGAAATTGATTCCACTTAAGAAAAAGTGTTTTGAGTGGCCAGGAGTGGGCCTGACCTACACTGACTGACTGACACTGATGGTTGCTTCTCTGTACACCCAAGTTGTAGGGAACTGAGGAGGGAGATAAGGAAAAATTATACTCTTAGAGCAGGGTATAATTACAATTTTTATCCAGTACTTTTTCTGCTATTCTGAAAGACAAACCATGATATTAGATGTTCATCTCTGTGATGCTGTGTCATGAGACACAATTCAGCTGAGCTCCAGTGGCGTTGGAGAGTGAATTTAAACAACGGGTTTACAACTGGTTGCAGTGGTTTTGTTTCTTTGGGGAACTGGTGGGTCATCTAAAAGTGTTGGTAGTGCCTCATGAATGTGAAGATTTTTCTAGGTCTGATCTTTGCAACCTCCTGTGATCTTTTCTGTTGTGATGTGTGACTGCTGGGGTTATGCTACCCCTCACACGCTTTACCATGACTGTTACACCACCGAGCGAAGGGAACCTCGCAGGAACTGTTGCACCTGGTACCGCCAAGGCAGCTGCTGGCTGCTGTCACAGGCCCTGGCGCCGCCGCCCGCCGTGGGGGCCCCTGTGCGGGCCGCAGGGCCGACGCTTCCCGCGCTCCGCGCCGCTCTGCCCTGCCCGCCGCTCTCTATGGTCGGCGCGGGGCGCTCTGCACGGCGCTCTATGGCGCGGGCGGCCCGGCTGTCAGTACGGCGCGCCGGAAGGAGGGCGGAGCGCGGCCCGCGGTTGTTTGGGTCCGGCGGGGCTGTGAGGGCGGCGGGGAGCGGTGGCCATGGGGGTCCCTAAGTTCTACCGGTGGATTTCGGAGCGGTACCCCTGCCTCAGCCAGGTGCTGAAGGAGCATCAGGTAAGCTGGGAGCGGAGCGCTGCTGCCTGCCGAGGCCCCGGCCCCGCTCCGCGCCGGGACGGAGCAGGGAGGGTCCGGGCTGGCCCCTCGGCGGGGCGGGGGAGCGGGCCCGGGCGCGGCCCGGCTGGTGGAGCTGAGTCGGGGCCGGGGCTGGCTCGCTGAGGAACGTGTCGACGCGGGGCGAGCGGCGGTGCCTCCTCCGGCTGCCCCTCGGCGAGCCCCGCCGTTCGGAGCGACCGAAAGTCGCGGGATGGCGGTGTGCAGCCGCCGGGAAGTGGCCGAGGCTGCGGAGCCCCTGCGAGCCTGAGCGGCCGAGCCGAGGCTGCCGTTAGTGCGCGGCGGTGCCGGGCGGCCGCGGCCGGGCTCAGCGGCGCAGGTATGCCCGCTCCTCCTTACGTGCAGGCAGCGTTTTCAGAAGCCCCCGAGCCGAACCACGAGGGAAAGCGCCCAGCCCGAGCGTTTCCCTGCCGTGGTGGTGACCTGCCACTGGGCTTCCTCCTTTCGGTTTTGGTTGCCCGCCTGCCACTGGCCCTGCGCCCTCGGCGGCCCCTCGCCCCCCCCCGGGCAGCAGCGGTGGGGGCTTCCCCCTCACCGGGCTCGGGAAAGGTACAGCTGCTGGGGCCAGTGGCACGGTAATGGCGAGGGACAGGTTTTACAGCCCTGCTGCGTTTCCTTGTTGTCGTTTGCGTCGGACGGTTTGTATTAGTAGTAAACCGAGGAGTGTGTTAAAGCCTGGAAAAGGAAAGGCACAAATACTGCTTTAGCAGTCAGGCAAAACAGTCTTGTTTTCAGGGAAATTGCGTTTGGAACCTGATAAGTACAAGCTCTTAACTTTTCATTAACAACTATCGTTATGGATGTGGCTTTATAGTCTGAGAAAGGAAGTTCTTAGGCAAGTTGGGTGATGATTGAAGAAGACCTGTTTGAGTGTTAACACGTTTATCCTAAACAGATAACATTTGAAAAGATTAAATAGTTGTTTTATCAATGTATCTAAGGTGCCCTGCTCCAGTGATTCCAAACGTGGATGTTTGACCTACCTTTCTGGTTTCAGAGCAGTTTTGAAAACTTAGGTTTTTGCTTATGGTCTGTTGAATTTCAGTACGCTGTCTGATGTGGTCTGTGTAGCAAGGTGGCAGCAGCATATGCTGGCTTTTCAGCTCTTTTGTTAAAAGCCTGGGCAGCTCGCTGAAATTAGTGGTAGCTTTAGACTTCTGAAGAACTGCACCGCAGCAACAGAGGTGTGTCTGCTCTAACCCGGCGTGGGGGGATAGCGGCAGGGGGTAGTACCTGTGATGTGTGCGGGAGGAGGCAGATGGAATGTTTCAGAAAACCAGAAAACATAACCTTAAGTATGCTAACGTTACTCTGTAGTTAGTCTTTCAGAAAACTAGGTGATGTTGTTAGTTTACAAGGATACTCTGTATAGAAGAGGGAAATGTCTAGATTGTTATCTGTTATGTTAAGCCTTAGCAGTTGCATGTATTCTCATTCTTCCTTTCTTCTGCCAGACCTCTTGAATATACAGACTGACATGTACTAGCATTTGGATTAGGATTCTTGTTTGCTATTACAGAAAAAACTGCCCAGAACAAAAGGCAATTTCTATGTAAAACACATCATTATTTTGAATTTGTGTTATAGCTGTGTTTCTTGAAAGGCCATATGTTTTCCATATATAAGCTACTTCCATATAAAAGCGTTAGTTTTCGCGTCTTTGGAATGCTGCCTGTGCAATGCCTTGTTCTCTTCTTAACTAAAAGTGGTGCCTGTGTGGATGATGTGTTTGAGTATGTTGAGAGCAGTTTGGTTATTGAATTTAGCTGTACTGAAGATCATTATGCATAGTAGAAGACTAGTTATTGCAGGTGACTGGAGATGCTTCCCAATTCTGCCTCTTGTTTCTTCTCTTCATCATTCCTCTTTCTGAAACAGAGTTATGTTTTTCTTGCATCTGGATGATAAATACAATTCAAATAACATGCCTTTCAAAATTATGTAAAGATATGTCAGTAGCAATAGTACAGGAAATGATAAAAAGTTAGCAGAGCCTTTTTCCAGCTATAATGCTGGTAGGATTTTTATGAATGGTCATGTTGGCGGATTAAAGAATAGATATGTGGCTTTTGTGTATGTTTGGTGGGTTTTGGTAACAAAAAGCTAGATAATGGTCCCTTTGCTTCATACCTTTAACAGTGTGCTCTATATGTTGCTTGTGTACATTGGGGGGAGGTTTTTTTCTTTTAAAGGAAGTTGGAATGCTACAGATAAGGCTGTTAGAAGAACAGATAGCTAAACAAAACAACTACGTTTAGAAAGCATGGGAAATAAATTGATATTACTGGTAACTCTACTGCTTTTAGTGATAATTGCCACTCTCAACTCACAGGTGGCTCTTAGCACAGAGAAACAAGCAGCATGCAGTGGTCATGGTAGGAGCTGGTTAACAGGGGGAGAGCCCTAAAGCTTCTTCAGCTGGCTTTGCTCTTGAAGGGCTGTTGGAAACTGCATACTGTACTCAGTTTTGTAGATTTTGTTGTCTATAGTACAGCTATGCAGGACTGAATCAGTGAAATGTGTGGAGATATTAAAAAAATCCTGAAAAATGGGATTTTTATTTGCTTTTCCCTTATACAAATGTAGAAGATTGGCTGAGCCCAGGGGACGGAAGTCCTGAGGTACTGGAAACAGTCAGAAATAGGATAGGAATCTGTTCAGCTGACTTTCTTCACTAGGAAAATCATCATAATGGATTGCCAGTGCAGACAAACCTGTAACCAGTCAAGATATTCTTAGCCCATTGACGTGCAGTAAGTTCCAAGGAGGTCTTCCCACCTCAGCTTGTTTCCAGAGTTCATTATGCCCAGTCACACCTTGGGCAAGGATTGCGTTGCTTCAGCTGCCATCACTGAGTGGGTACTAACTGTGGCTTTTGTAGATTCCAGAATTTGACAACTTATATCTGGACATGAATGGCATTATACATCAGTGTTCACATCCAAATGATGATGATGTACACTTCAGAATCTCAGAAGATAAGATTTTTGCTGATATTTTTCACTATTTGGAAGTACTGTTTCGCATTATTAAACCAAGGAAGGTTTTCTTCATGGCAGTTGATGGAGTGGCTCCAAGAGCAAAAATGAATCAGCAGCGTGGGAGACGTTTTCGGTGAGAATATTTGTACTTGCTCTGTCTTTCGGATAGTAAACTCCTTAAAAAACCACGTTTCCTTAAATGTATGCCGTGAAAGTAAAATATATTATGAGTGTTCACGCCTTTGACAGTAGCTTTAATTTTTAGTTAAAGGAGGGTAAGTACCTGTAAAAGTTTAATACTTAAAATCAGGATTCCAAAAAGGAAAGTTTGCTTGCTACTTAAATTTTTCTCTGTGTATGCAGGACTTGGGGATGGGGGGAGCTTTTTTCCTGTGAAATTTGCTGTGAAATAGATCTGCAAGTGGAGCTCTTACAGATGTCTCTGATGGTTTCATAACCTGTGAGAGTCTTCGGTATTTGTGAATGCCAATTATAGATACACCTTTTTTGGTAACTATTGTAGAATTTTCTTTGACAGTCGCAGAAGAATTTAAGTTTCTAACGAAACTCTGGTTTCCATTTGATACCAGTTAGCAAGCTAGCTCAAATACAGAGCTGCAAGTAGATTTCACAGTGTTAAGAATTACATTAATGTTTTGGGAGATGTGGAAGCTTCTTTGAAGACTGCTGTGAGGAAAGAACGCCAGTAGTCAGGCAGTACAGGGATGGTGAGTGAAATGTGACAGAAACAAACTGGGGGAAAGGGACAAGAGAAGATGTTTTGAAGCTACTGAGGTTTTTTGGTGGGTTTTGGTTTATTTTGTTTGGGTTGGTTTTGCGGGGGGGGGGGGGTTTAAGGAAAAGAGGTTGAGAGGAGGAAGAGATTAAGAAAGGGAAAACTGGAATGGAATTGAGAGGAGGACAAAAATCTAAGACCTTGGTGGCTTCTCTTTCTCTGGTTCAAAGTGTTTATAAAATCCTTGGCCAAGAAAGGCTAGGATGATGTTTCTTTCTTTCTTACTAGTGCTAATTGTTTGTTCACCTCTCCTATCTCTGTGGTATTCCAAACTTGCGGCTTTGTTTAACTACCTTATCATTATTCTGAGGTGCATTTTCAGATGTTTAGATCCTGAATATTCCTGATGTTACAACATTAATTTGCTTTCATTGTGATCAGACATTGAATGATCATCTTGGTAATCTAAATATTAACTGTATCTGGGTTATGACATTATCATCATTACTGAGGGGCAGGGGGAAGCTATTTTTAAGCGTTCGAGTTGTATCACAAACAAGTTTCAAACTCTATTCAGGAGTTAAATTTCTCTTTCCCTCAACCCCTTTTTTTTTCTTCTTAAACACTTTCTAAAAAATCAATTTATTTGTATATTTTTCAGTAAAGCTTTACTTAGGATATTAACATTTGAATATGATGATTCTTTGTCTGCTCCCTCTCTAACTCTGTTTTCTTTTAGATCAGCAAAAGAGGCAGAGGACAAAATAAGAAAGGCATTAGAAAAGGGAGAAACTCTCCCTACAGAAGCCAGATTTGACTCCAACTGTATTACACCAGGTAAGACAATTTGTTAAGCATTAAATTTAAGTATTTAGATTTATGGTTTTGCATCTGTATTTTGGTACTATTTTCCTATTTTAAGGCTTTTTTTTTAAAAAAAAAAAAAAGGACAGAATTGATAAAGGCTCACACAAGTTGAGAACAGACGTCTTAATAACTTGTAGCAGGGTTGTAATATTGCTTCATTCTAAATAATTTTTAGATTGCTTTGGAAAAAATGAAACCTCTTAGGAAAAAAAACAACAGCTGTCCCCTTCATTTCTTGTAGAATTTTATTTATTGAGTTTTTTTCATTAATACTTTGGTATGTACATGGAATTTTGAATAACTAGAGAAAAGCTTTGTGTTTAACATGGATTTCTATTTCCAGGAACTGAATTCATGGCTAGATTGCATGAGCATCTTAAATATTTTGTAAATATGAAGATTTCCACAGACAAATCCTGGCAAGGAGTAACAGTCTACTTATCAGGCCATGAGGTAATTTTATTTATTAATAATTTATTTTAAATAAATTTCTATTTTATAGAAAAGTACTTACTGATTAATTTGGGATGTTTTCGTTTGTCTGCAGACTCCAGGGGAAGGTGAGCATAAAATTATGGAGTTTATCAGATCAGAGAAAGCAAAGCCCCATCACGATCCAAACACAAGACACTGTCTCTATGGCTTAGATGCTGACTTGGTATGTGCAATTAAAATAATACAAACAACAGAAGTTTATAAAGTGTGTATGTCTTTGATGTCTTCCTAAGCACATAGCGTTCTAAAATGTTGTTAAGCAAGCACATAGTTTTGCATTACTGCAAGCTTTTGAATTTGTAATGAAACAGAAAAGCAAAATTTCTTGATACTGCTCGAATCTTTAGTAACGGTTTAAAAAAGATAATGAAGTAAGACCTTTCTAATATCTCTTTGTAATAGATTATGCTGGGATTAACAAGTCATGAGGCACACTTTGCGCTCTTAAGAGAAGAAGTCAGATTTGGTGGTAAAAAATCTCAAAGGTGAACTGATTTAACTTTACTCTTATTTTATATATGATGAAATAAAATCCAAAAGATACTGGGTGACCGAAACAGGTTTTTTTATTGATTGCATACTGAATTAATAGTCTTAGTTTCTTTGAGTGTTAGAAAATCCATTAAATTCAAGAAATCAACTTGTTAAATTGTGCATATGAATTAGTTTATAGGAGAAAATGTATGCTGTCAGGACAGCTTATAAAAAAAACCCAATCCGTAGAGCACTGGTGTGGTGTTCTTTCTTCGTATTATGAATGGAGCAGCCCAGGCTATACTGTCATTGTCTCCATAGTTGTTTTATGCAGATACTGACTTGAAAAAATGTATTTATTTCTCTGATGTTTTGTGGATATAAGTAAATTTACTAAGATAATTACTAAAATAAACTCTCTTAAAGTGACTGACTGGATGCTCCTATTCTGTATTTGCCCATTTGAAGGAGCTAACTTGTGGGCTGTAATCAGTTAGGACAAGATAATTTGTTCAGAACTGTGTAGGTACGTGGAGCTATTCTGAAGTAATAGACAAATTAATTTTATAACTGTTACTGTGGCTAGGTTCCTTCTGTGAAGGACCTTAAGCATGTATTTGGTGGATAAAGGGAGAAGGTGGAAGAGATAGAAATAGACTTTTCTGATACAAAAAGGGTTTTTGATAATACAGTGATAAGTCATATAAATGTTTAGATAAGTGCATCATTTTTTGCTAATAAACAACTTTTTGTTGCCAAGGACAATGTGATAAACATCAGAAATAAGTGTTATTTTCACGGTCTTCCACAGTCAACTTCATTAATGCTCATTCTATTAATAGTGTTGGTATGTGACATTGCAATGTTTATAAGAGACTAAGGAAAAGAAAAATGTCAGCTTTCCCTTTTTAAAAGTAAAATAATATAAAAGTGTGATGACTTTTTGAGGAGCTAATTAAATATAGTATGAAATCAAAAGGCAAGGTGTCATTATTTACTCCCCCCCCCCCAGCATTGTTCTGTATTTGGTTCCTGTTATGATTTCTGGATAATGCTGCTTATTACAGGAATTTACTTTTGGAAGCTACAGGAATTGCCTTCTGTCAATATTGTCACTTTATGAGTACTTACAGTTGCAAATTTGAAGATTCTAAAAATGCGTCCAAATTAATAACTGTCAGCAATTTCTTGACGAAGAGATGATTTGTTTTACCAGGATTTTCAAGTCCAGTGCAATGAAGAATAAGGGGCAAAATGTCTCTAGAGTCTTAGAGCATAATCTGGATTTGCCAAAGTTTTTTAATATCAATACGAAAATTACATTTAGAAAGTGACAGAATTGGGTCTGAAGTTCTGTGCAGCCCAATGTAGCTCAGAGTTCGTCTTAGTAGTCTTCATATAAGCTTGTGTATCACACACATCTACCTCAGAGGATTTTTGCCAGAATCTACTGTGTATTTGTGAATACACAGGTGTTTATGCTGGTTTGTCATTGGAGGTCGTCCCAGCTAGCTATGGTATGCACAAGGTGAAATAGTCCTTTATGAAGAATTTAAAATATATCAGTCTTTAGCTCATTAATCTTTCAGTGTAGGTATTAACTGATTTTGGCCGAATGTTGGCTTAGGTATTAAGTAATTTTAGTGAGGAAAGGAAAAGAAGGCGTAATATATGTTGACTAATCTATGCCATAAGCAAACAGTAGGTTTGTCTTTTTTGGTGTGCTGTGCTGAAGCCACTAGATAATGCATATGGAGCATATTTTCAATTTGAGCATATTCTTTTTTTTTACATGAAGCATTTCAAATGACTGCAAATGTAACCCAGCCCATTTAGACATGAATCTGTGTACTCTCTGTGTACCCAGACTAGTTCTAAAATACCTTAAAATGTGTTGGATTTGGTGCAGCATTAGGTTAAGTGGTCCCTTTTTTTGGACAATGGGATAATTACTTAGGAAATAGTTAATGCAACATGGAACTCCACAAAGATGCCCTGCTTTCTCTAAGTTAGCTGTTTTCCATATGACGCAGAAACATCAGAAGACTACTGCAAAACTTTATAGACTCGAACCAGATGAATCCTAAAATAGATTCAAAGACATGTTTGTATGCTATTTTGCTATTTCTTCTGCAAAGATACAATCCTAGTAAGATTATTTGGGTTTAGGTAACCTTCAAATTATTAAATATTCATGTTAAAAGTGTTTTTATAAATAATTAACTTATTGTTTTGAATAATTTATAGAGCATGTGCACCAGAGGAAACAACGTTTCATTTACTGCACTTGTCATTGATGAGAGAATATATTGATTATGAATTTTCACCAGTAAAAGTAAGTTCTAATGGATCTGTGATTTAAAAAATGTGTGAAGTCTGTTTATGCAAACATGATAATAAAAATTATACTCCTGTGTTTTTTTCTTCCCACCTCCAGGATAAGATTTCCTTTGAATATGATATTGAAAGGATAATAGATGATTGGATCTTAATGGGTTTCCTTGTAGGAAATGATTTTATTCCTCATCTACCTCATTTACACATTAATCATGATGCACTGCCGCTACTTTATAGAACATACATGGCTGTCTTGCCGGAACTGGGAGGTAAGAACACTAAGTTCAGTTGTGGAAATTAGGAACGTTAACATTCCTGTGTTAATATTTATTGACCCTTTTAGCCATGTTAGAATGTTTGGCATTTATTACACTTTCTTCAGACAGCTAGCAAGATTACATTCTGTTACCTGTGGGGCATTTAGATTGAAATTTTAAAATGGTTAAATTGTTAATTTGGAAAACATACTTTATTTTCCCAATAGGTTACATTAATGAAAATGGGCATCTGAATTTAAAACGCTTTGAGAAATATCTCGCAAGATTGTCAGATGTAAGTACCTTCAAAATTGTACTGTATAGAATGATACAGTTTTTTGAATATAACCTCAGTATAGTGCCCTAAAATAAACCATGCTTTAGTTTTAATGGACTGTTAAATAGCTGTGTTTTACAAGTGGTTCAATCAGCTGTTTTATTACTTAACTGATGAATTTAGATCAGTTGTTGTCTGATCTTATCATAACATAAAAGAGTGAAATGTTTGACCTGAGCTTTAGCCAGCATCTTTTAGTACTTAAGTCAAATGAGGACTGCTCAGTAGAATCATGGTCCTCGATTCTCATGGAATAATGAGCAGCAGTACTGGGGAAAGTGTGCTGCAGGCAGCAATATTCTTCACTTCCCCTGCTGGTCAGTTTCTTGTGGGGTAAGTTATGTCTGAAGATCTTGGAGAGCAATATTTTTTTCAGGTTTTTCATGAAGATCACTAGTTAAGTGGAACGAAGCATTAGCATCTCTCAGAGGCAGGCATCAGCATCCTTTGTGAGCTAACTGGCATGCAGGAGGCAGTTCTGTCAAGTGCCACTGCAGTAATCCATCCTAGACATGAGAAAAGGTATAGGCCATATAGAAATTGAAAGGTCTGTCTTCTGCTGAACTTGGAATGAGGAAGTTAATCTGCTTCAGCCTTGTCTTCTGTTACTTGGGTAGAACTATGAAAGTAATGTGTGTGTGATACCAGACTATATTCTGTATACATCTGTTATTTCTAGAGTTGATAGTGAAGTGTGGAAACTTACTGAAAGAAAACAAATTATGGCATGGGTATATGTTATGCATTGCTAAGAAAAAAGATTTTTTAACTTTAGTTGATGAGTTTATTTGTAGCTCTAGGACAAAATGTTTATGTATGAATAACTCTAGATGTAATCTAACGCACATACAAAAAGACATTGTTAATTTAGCACTGTAAATTTGGCATCCCTCAGATATTTCTAAACTTTAATCTTTCTGCACAGTTTGATCGTGAACACTTCAGTGAAGTCTTTGTAGACCTAAAATGGTTTGAAAGTAAAGTAGGCAATAAATACCTCAACGAGGCAGCTGGTATTGCAGCAGAGGAAGCCAGAAAAAATAAACAAAAGAAACAAAAGGTTAGTATTCTACATGCACAATTTTGGAAATGAGAATGTTACTTTTTGCAAATCAATAATCTCATTTTAGACAAATTAAATGACATAAACCTCTGTGGTGAGATTTTCTGAGATCAGGGAAGATAGTAAAATGTAACTGCCTGTATTGTATTGCGTTGGTGGTTGAGTGGTGAAATGGCTAAGTCAAGGTCAGGTTTTCATGATTTTTGGAATCTTGTAAATCCGTAACTCAATGTCAACTTATCTGTTGGTCAACAGCAGCAAAACTTACTTCTGGGAGAGTTAGGGTCAAGCTGGCTATGCTTTACTTCCAGTGCATAGCCTGCTGGAAACTTTCTGTATTTCAGGTACTCTGGTAGATGATTCATGTATGTCTTTGTATTGGCCAACTATTTGACAATGAACAGATAAACAGTAATTTCATTGGTGTGAGCTATCTTAGATTGGTTATTAAACTTGCAGTTCTCTACATATAACTAATTAATAAGGAACAGCACCTTTCTCTGTATCCTGATGCTGCCCCACTGTCATGTTCCCTACCACCACCTCCACTTCAATATATGCCTTCCGCAGAGCATAGAGTAGCAGCAAGAAATTCCTTCACGTTTAACCTGTCACTGTAGATCGTTACTCTGTTCCTTAGTACAGTTTGTGGTTTGTAAGAGCAAGATACTAGCTCTTCCTTTAATAAGATATGCTCTATTTGTGGTTGTTCTCTTATTTGCCGCAGAAGTTTGGAGCAGCTGTGTAGCATTAGGTAGCCATCGTGAGCGATCCTGTGAATGGCAGCAACAGTCAGGAGCTTGTGTATCTCACCTACAGGGGAAGAGAGCTGACTTAGTGGTTCTCCTTATTGAAAGCTACTCAGTGCTGTACGCAGAAGACTGTGTAGTGTGAGAATGAAGTGCGTGTTTGGCTTGTTTGACTCAAAACCGCAATTTCTCGTATCTTTACTTTCCCACAAAAATAATTTGAACTCTTAAGAATTTACTGATGAATAATCTGACAGTGTACTGGTGCTGTAGCACAATGCATGATGTAGGTAAAAATGCTTATGTGTGTACTGCACAGTTTTGGAAATAGTTGTGTTTTGGAAAACAAATATTCAGGGTTTTTTTAAAGGTAGCTAAGGTTTTATTTGAGACTGCTCCCTTGTTTGATCTGTCCTTTTGTCTGATAAAATCATTTTCCCTAGGCAATTACAAGAGAAGGAAGTATAGCGGGGTTTATACTAAAAAATAATAATATTTGTACATCTTGATTATAGCATTTTGAGTTGTAGATTATATGGTTGTGAATGAGGTATGTGCATATTAACCTTAATTTTTACTTTATCTCAAATATTCACTTAATAGGGTCAGGAAAATTCTATATGTTTGGCTGTTTTAGAAAAAAACGAAGGTGAAGTGACTCCCAAAAGTAAGTGCAAATAACTTTTCTGTATACATATAACAAAAAAACTTGTTAATTTGTGTATAGATTTGGAGGATCTGTAAGAATTCTGTGTCAGAGATGAGTTATCTAAATTAAAGAGTTACTTAGTCAGCTATCAGGAAATGGAACTGCACATCACTGGCTTATGGTTAGAGGGAACGGGGCTAAAGCTTTTGCAGTGCTCCTTACCGGACTAGTATTTCCATGATGAATTAAAGGAATGCCTGAGCAAATCTTCAATAACATTAGGTTTTTGATAATTGTGTGCCTACGTATTTTGTTGTATAGGTGGGGACAAATGAACAGATTTTTACATGGCTTTGGGGTTTCAGGTTGTGTTGATTATGTTTTTCAAATAATTCCACTTGTAGGAAATGTCTTCTGCTCATGTTTTGAAATTGAATGGAAAAAAATATATCAATATTACTCTATGATATAGGATAATGTTGCTGAAAAAAGACTAAATTTTGAAATGTAATGCTTTCTTAAATTATTTTCTAATGGTTTATATTCTCTTCTCTGCTCTTGTAATTGGGCTACAAAATGCATTGCCTATCTTTAAAGGAGAAAAAAGGTTCCAGACTCTCTCAGGGTAAAGATTCTGTTTGAGTGTTTCATGTTACTTTCAGCACAGTGAAGGTATGAGCACCTATAACTGTGAATTGAGGAACAAAGTTAAGGCATTATGTCAAAACTGAATGTCCTCAAACCTTATTGCAGTAGAGAAGTGAATGTTAATCCTTTTATTTATCTTTTTTCATGACTTGTCTTCAGCTGTGTTGGAAGATGAACCAGAAGATGATGATCTGTTTGAAACTGAGTTTAGGCAATACAAAAGAACGTACTACATGACTAAAATGGGTGTAGAAGTAGTTTCTGAGTAAGTGTATGCTTTTTTCTTTCTTTTTTTCTTTTGTTAATTTTCTTTTTAAACACCAAAGACAAGTCATTGCTGATTTTGAATACAAGGCAGAATATTCATCCACTGTAGCAGAGAACGCATGGCAGTGTCCTGCAGTGGTGATGCTTTTGACTAATGCAAGAAGAGCTGCAAGTCAAGTTTTCTGTAACAAGTATTTGCTGACCAGAAAGAAAATACCCATTAGTATTAAATGAATCTAGAAAACCATGGTCTTACTAGCTTCCCAAAATGCTCTGTCTTCATCCCTATGTACAAGGGGCTAAGTAGTTTTTATATACCCGTGGAAATGAGAAAAACTAGTAAGTATATTTCCGTTTTCTTTTAAGTGACTTCTTGGCTGATCAAGCTGAATGTTACGTCCAGGCAATACAATGGATTTTGCATTATTATTACCATGGAGTTCAATCATGGAGCTGGTAAGAAAAATTGTCAAATGAGAAATTGCTTAAAGATTGAGTGATATTTCATCTTGTATGCTGGGAACATTTAATGTAGTTCTCTTTGTTTCTGACATGTGAACACTGCTGTGCTATAATCGGGTAACTTAAGAAGTTTTTTTCCTGCAGGTATTATCCTTATCATTATGCACCTTATCTGTCAGATATTCGCAACATCAGCGAACTCAAAATCAAATTTGAACTGGGAAAACCATTCATGCCATTTGAACAGCTTCTTGCTGTACTTCCAGCAGCTAGCAAAGATCTGCTACCTAAATGCTACCAGGTAGGATTTAGAATTAAATTGCGTTTATCTATAGCTTACTTCGAAATAAAGCAGACAGCTAGTAACTCCTTCTTTGATACTTTTGCATGTCCACTTAATTATAGTCTGCCTCTACATTTTAGGCGCATGGTTAAATACTTCTTATTAGTCTTAGTACATTGTAAAGTTAGTAATAAATAAAAAATTCTGCATTGCTAAGCAACTGCAGACTAGGATAGTTAAATGATAAATGTTGAATTCCTCTTCAGGCTTGAATTGGTTTTAATACCAGCCTTCCTCTATCTCTTTCTAAAATTAGTGCTAAATTTTCTCTGATACTGTTTAATTCATCTATTGTATTTTTCTAGCATTTGATGATTAGTCAAGACTCTCCTATTATAGAATATTATCCACCGGATTTTAAAACTGACCTGAATGGAAAACAGCAAGAATGGGAAGCTGTAGTATTAATCCCGTTTATTGATGAGGTAAATTCTTTCAACATGTGCTGTCTATAAAAACTATATAACAAATCTGCTAATCTTCTTAATCAGCAGTTAGGCATGCAATTAAATGGAAGTTTAAATTAAACTTGATAAGACCACAAAAAATGTAGATATTTGCTGTCTGGAGAGTAAGAGGCTCTTATTTTTAAGACAGAAGTCTTAAATAAGGGATGTGGACTTTTTGTTGTTTGTTCATGTTTTTAATCAGCTATTCAAATCAGATTCTTTGAGAAGAAAATTCTATTCTTTTATATGCATAAAAATACAGAATGTCTGTGAGTAAGCTAAAAGAAATACTTGGAAAAAAACCCTGTCTTTTTACAGAAAATCTCTTTGTATGAACACCAGTAATGGATAGAAAACTAAGTACATATCAAACAGTAAAACATAAACCAAGAGGAATAAAATAGTAACATTTTCCTTTTGCATATGGGATAACAGTATTATATACGTTGTTGCAATATCTTTTATCAGATTAAGTTTGAGCACATCAAAGAGTGGATGAAAACAAGAGTGCAGATTAGATGTTATGATACATACAGGTGGTGGTGTGTGCCTGTCAATTGTTTCCATAGCTTGCAGTGAGAGTTGACAGGACTTAGTCTTCTACAAAAGACAAGAGTTGCTACTCGAATGACCCATAAAGTTTTGAAGCCTTTTCAATAGTTATTTTGCAGAATTTTATGATAACATCTAAAATATTTTTTGTATTTCTTTATATGTTAAATGTAAAAGGCAAAATATGACTAGCCTTTGGGAACATATTTGCAAAAATATAATCTTTATTCTCCAGAACAATTCCATTGTAATTGTCCTATTTTTGTCAGAGAGCTGCAACATGAGGAAGGGTGAGGCTGCAATTAGAAAAGTTAAAACATTAACCAGAAAAATGCAGGTATCCACTTTCCCGGTGTAGATATCTCCATGCTAATTTTTGTTGCCGGTTTCACATACACTAATTTCTCTAAAATTTAGAAACGACTGCTGCAGGCCATGGAATCCTGTAATAAGTGCCTAAAAGAAGAGGAGAAACGAAGAAATACTCACAGTGCTTGCTTGATGTACTGGTATGACAAAGATGCAGAGTTCCAGTACATGTCACCATGGCCAGAGAAATTCCCCGCAATAGAAAGATGTCATACAAGGTACCACAGGCATAACTGTTTTAGAGTAGACTAAAAGTAGTCGGAATACTTCTATTAGCATTTTAATCAAAGCTTGTATATGCCAATAAGTTGAAGTAGATTTTACCTGCTGTGGATGGCACGGTAGAAGTATTTGTCCCTTTTCTTCAAATGTTACTTTTCAGGACAGATGGAACTAATGTTAAGTGGCATGAACGCTGTATAGAATTACTAAACTTTGTGTGACATGGAGGATGAAAGACTGGTACAGATATCTGATAATAGTGATGATCTATCAGCACACTAATTCCAGACTTTCTGTAAAAAAAATGCAGGCATTTGGATCCAGTGCAGAGAGTTGCACACAAATGGGTTTTTCACTCTCCTCTCACTGAAAGTAGCCAGCTTTTAACACAGACTGAGGTTTCAAGATTAAATGGAAACATAACCTTAATAGTAGCCAAAGCAACACAGAGGAGGAATGCCTGTTCCAGGATTGCCCTCACTGAAGAATGAATAGTTGTGGAATGAATGATACTTTATGGAACCATTGCTAGTTTAGAATTTGGCAATAACAGTGAATTAAAATAGGGAGATTGGGACATACCGTGGTTTGAAGTTTTGTCTTTTTCTTAATTAGTAGTCTCTTTGCAGCAATAGCATGGGGTTTTCATAGTCCTTTGTATAGATTCCAAGCAGCTTAAATAAATTGCCACCTTACAGGAAAGTCAGAGGCTTTGTCAATTAATGCATGTTTGAATGAGTAATGAGTTTCTAGAGCTGAAGGTCAACCTGTATGAGCAACTGTTGTGCAACTTGTTTTTTAGACATAAAACAATACCTTTGGATGCTTGGCATGTAGAAATAACCCACAATAAGATAACTAAAATCAACAAGAGTGCATTATATTTTTGTGGATTTCCTACTTTAAAGCACATTAAACATAAGGTAAAAGATATCTTTCTTCTGACATTTTCAATTGTATTTAATAGATAACTATGTAAGAGTTCAAGTGAGTTTTACGTGCTGTTTTCTTTACCCAGTTTTACCTTAGAAAAAGTGGTGTACAGGTGTTTCAGCAAAGCAGCCATGGAGAGAACATGATGTTGGAAATCATAGCTGATGAGAACTCAAACGAACAGGTAAACATTCAGCTCCTAACAAAAAAACACCAACAAAACAGCAGCAAAAAACAGAGGAAAAAACCTTGTCATAAAAAGACTGAATTCATTATACAGTCAGATTTTAAATGTTCATTATTTGTATCTTCTTAATAGTGTATTATAGGAGACAAACATTTCTAGAGTAGTACTGAAAAAGTTTTTCAAAATTTTTGACACCCAAGTATATCTTAAAAAAGAATCATTAAATATATTGAATAGTTAATTTAAAATAATATATTTAGATATTTTAAAACTTTAACTAGTAATGCTTGATTTCAAAATGAGGTTAATGTGTAAGTTGTTAAAATTTGATGAAAAGAAAGGAAGGTGAAATACAGCTGTATGCTCAAGGCTGTAGAATTTGTTGTTGGAGTAAGAAATCTAGACTTCTTACCTTCCAGCTCAAATTTGAGACCATTAAGTGGAAGTATTCCCAGTATATATTTTGAAAACATCCAAATCCCTTAACGGAACACATCTGTGATATTTGTTCACACTGAAAGCTTTTGTTGGGGTCAGTAGTAAAAAGTAAAAGTTTGTTAGGATTAAAATGCTAAATTTCTGTGGGGAAAAGTCTAGAATTTTGGAAATCTGCTGGAAGGTTTAAATTTGTACTGATTTCAGAATATTAAATATTGTCTCCTTAGCAGAGTTTCTGGCATTTCTCTGTAGTAGCAATCAGATGTTCTTGGGTAAGGAGTTGGTGAGACTCACTCCGGACTAATTAATAGTTGGAAAAAGTATAAATGGGAGGAAGCAGAGTCTCCAGACCAGAGCCCCTTGTCTCTTGTGTAGCTGAGTATAAAGACACTTTTTTAATCTGTCCCTTTTCATTAACAAAGCAAACTTAAAACCTTCCACTTAAATGAGACTGTTTGTTAGAGGAATTAGAGGAAGGAGTTATGTAGAGACATTAAGAATAATTTTTTTTTTTTCTAAATCCTTTAAAAGGCCACTCTTTCATAATCAAAAATATCAGGTAGCAAAACACAAATCCAGAAAAAGAAAAAAGTTTCAGATTTAAATAAATAAAACCAGGAAATGAGAAAGGAGGAAAACAAGACAGGATTTTCTTGTTTCTCCATTGCCAATCAGAGATTGTAATAGGTATCAAAATACAATCTAATAAGCTAAAATGAGCTTTTTATTCTGCAAGAAAACCTCTTCTTCAACTGGAGTATTTTTTATTGCAAAACCAGTTTGAAAATACTTTAAAAATATCCTCTAATATGTTAAAGAATTAGTAACTTCTGGTTTTTTTTCAGATAGTAGAAAATGTTGCCAGTTTGATACTTGGAAAGCGTGTTTTTGTTAACTGGCCACACCTTGAAGAAGCCAGAGTTGTTGCTGTGTCAGATGGAGAAACTAAGTAAGAGATATTTCATAGACAGTTGTTTGTTGTCTGTAGTGTTTCATTAATATTAAATTCCTTAGGCTGTACAGAAGTTTTGGTTTTAGTGTAATACTTGCTAACAGCAGATTAGTCCACATATATCAAAGGCTGCTTGGTGGAAGAACTCTTTCTTAACGTTCTTCTGAGGTTTGGTTATCTCTGTAGAAATCTACTCCTTCAATATTTTGCTATAGATGTAGAAGTCTGGGAGAGCTCTTTCTCAACTTTGAGGGAAAAATGCATGCGCAGAAATCCACACCAAATAATGTAAAAGAGAACATTTCTAAACACTCTTCCTATCAGCACATCCGCTGGTATTTTTAATAAAAAATAAGCTGCGTGGCCTGTTGTGGAAGGGGTACATAAAATGATGCTGCAAGTTTTCCATGTCCTTAGCAAGTAATTTCTGACTATTTCAAGTTTTGTTCACAATTGGTTATGTCTAGATTAATCTTATTTGGTTAAATTCATACCTGTCGTAATATTCTCAAGGTTTTATTTGGAAGAACCACATGGCACACAGAGGCTTTACACGGGAAATGCAGTGCCTCCAACTAAAGTGGCATATGTTGGAGATAAGGAGCAAAGCATGTGGTTAAAAGAAGTTCAAGGCATTTCAGAGCAGTGAGTAATTTTGAAAATTAAGGTGTTAACTTTGCATGTTATAACTTAGCTATGTTTTGTTGCGTTATTACAAACCTAAATAGTAGAGAATAGCTGCTGAATACTTGATAAATATTAATGAATGCTGGAATTCAAAAAAACAACATAAAAGAACTTATGTTGAAATTTCAGAATATATGAAGTTAGTCTCTAGGTATTTAAAGTTAGATGCTGTTACAAAAGAATTCTCAAATGAATGAGTTTTGTTATTTACTTTCCCACTTGATTTTCGGTTCTGGTCTTAAATATTCAGTTGCAGGAAGTATATAGAATGGAGTCATACAGTATCGAGTTACAACTGCGATAGCTTAGCTTTCTTAAATGTGAATACATCTTTTGCTCTTCTAGAGTGTGGGTGCCCATGGAACACAACTGAGTTAGAGTAGCCTGCCATTTTATTATATGTCGTTTGAGTTAACTGCCTTCATTATTCCTAACCCTTCCCACTGTAAAGGTAAAATGTGTTTAAATCAACTCACTTCGCTATATAATGATGACTGTGCAACAATGGATAAGCAATTGGTCAATCCATTTATTCTGGGTATTTTTTATAAAACAGGAAGCATGCTGTTAGAATCCTTTTGTTAAGAGTATTGTTTATTTATTTTGATTCATATCAAGAAATTCATTCCAGCCTCTCGGTTCAGTTTAGTTTATTGTAATCCAACTAAATGTTCTGCTTTGTATTCAGCTACCAGAGAAGAAAAGGAATAATTATCCATGAAACATCAATAGTAGTGTATGCTCAGTTACTCACTGGTAATAGATATCAGCTACGCCAAAATGGAGAAGTTTATTTGGAGAAGCAGTGGTCAAAACAAGTTCTTCCTTTTGTTTACCAAACAGTTGTCAAGGTAAATACACAAGTTCAGTATCTTCTTGCACATAGCTCCTTACTCTGTTGGTGTGGAGGGGTGCACAGAAGAAAGGGTGTATGCTCCTTTAAAACAACAGAATGAACAAAAATAAACATCTTAAATTCATGCAATTTATTGTATGAAAAACATGACATGCTTAGGTAAGTATTTTGTCACAAAATTTGGAACCCTGTTGCACAGTTTGGAGATCTTACTGAAAAAATGGCTTTTGTCATGTTTTTACTGATGATGTTTTGCCTAAGGTACAGTAGTGATGCTCTGTGAGGTAGTATAGTTGCTTGTGCAACAGCATTTGTAATCTAGCATTAACTTTTTTGCCTTTGAATTATTTCAGACTCAGTGTTTAGAATAAGTGTCTATTTATATGAACTTTTAAATTACTCTACTGGAACTGAATGATACTTAATGTTATCAAACTTGTCTTTTTCATATAGGATATCAAAGCCTTTGACTCTCGTTTTTCAAACATCAGAACTTTGGATGACTTATTTCCTCCTGGAAGCGCAGCCTTTATGCTGGGATCTCCGTATTACGGCTGCATGGGAGAAGTTAGTTCAAATAATTCCCCTCCCCCCCCCCCCCAGTTTTCTTTATTTGCAAGCCTAAATAATCTAAGATGTTGTGTGGCAGTAGTGGTCATTTGCTAGCTAAAATTTAAAATTGAAGATTCCCTGATGGTTTAGTCAGAGGAGGAGGGGATTCTTCTGCTTCCCCTATCCCTGTTGCTGGAATAACAGGAAAAATGTAGCATAGCTTGAATGCAGGATTATTGTTATGAATTATTTGGGATAATTTGCAACACATAGAATTTCCGTTTTGGACTGTATTCAGTCATGGATTCCTTTGATCTAACGCTGTTTGATTGCCTTTGTGAGGAAGCAGTGTGCAGGTCAAGGCAAGATGGTGAATCCCAATGCATCTCTGTGCCTACTGCAGCAAAATTGTTGATAGACTAGGCGGTCTACAGTCCAAAGACTTCTAGTTTTAAATAACGTTTTTCATGTGTTGTGTTTCTCTCCTAGGTTCAAGATTCACGTGATGTGATCACAGAAGGTAGAATTCGTGTAGTTTTCAATATTCCTTGTGAACCCCAGCTTGATCCTTTAATACAGAACCAGCATGTAAGTGCTTCTGGTTTTCTAATAAAAGCTTAAAGCATGTGTCAAATATATTTTGCAATGGTAAATGTCTTTAAGGGATGCTTCCATATCATTTTTTTGCCCTTTGTATAAAAATACTTATCCTTTGGGAATTGCCAATACATTTTGTTTGTTTATTTTAAAGAAATACTCTGTGAAATACAATCCTGCATATATTTTGGCCAGCCGTCTTGGAGTAAGTGGATATCTTGTGTCCAGATTTACAGGGAGTATCTTTATTGGAAGAGGATCAAAGAAAAAGTAAGTTCTTTTTGTGAACTTTGACTGTAGAAAAGCTTCTAAATTCTAATAAAACTCTAAAGAGTTTCTGCTATGTTTAAGTGCTGTTCTTATCAAGTATATAACAACTGTTTTGTGATATGAAGCCCTATCCTCCTTTGCAATGAGGTGTGGGCATACATGTGGACAGCTACTGTAGCACAGCTTACATCCTGTGATATTTAGAGCTGACACAATGCTGACAAGTAAACATCACAGTGAATTTTCTTTGGTTAAAGTCTGTGGATAAACTTTTTCTGATTTCCAGTCCTCATGGAGATCACAAAGCAAATGTGGGGCTAAACCTGAAGTTCAATAAGAAAAACGAAGAAGTTCCTGGCTATACTAAGAAAGTTGGAAATGAATGGATGTATTCTTCTGCAGTAGAACAACTGCTTGCTGAGTATTTAGAAAGGTAAATATTGGATATGAACTTCATCCAAATTATCCAGCTTCGTATCCACTTTGGAGTTGGCCCTCTGGAGACAGATCTTCTAAGAACTGATGAGTTTGCTTTTGGAGATAGCTTGATGGAATTTGTTTTATGCCAATATTCTCCTTCCAACAGTCTCTCCTTTCAAGGAGAAGCATATTTTGGGATAGAGTAATAATGTCAGCAGCTTACTGTTGCTAAATGAACAGTATGACACTAAAGTAAAAAATAATCCATCTGGGCTACAGAAATTTTGAAGCTTGTCAGGGTTTGTTTTGATGAGGCTTTTTTGTGGTCTGTGCTGATATGAAACTAAATTTGTCTTCCACTTAATTAATTTTTAGGGTCCCTGAACTATTTAATTATATAGCCAAGAATAGCCAGGAAGATATCTTCTATGAAGATGACATTTGGCCTGGAGAGGATGAGAATGGGTAAGCCATCATTCTCCTTTGTTGTGTGTCACCTCCCCAGCATAAAGACTGACAACACTGTGGAATCGGTGGTGATCGTGGAGTGGCTGCTATGTAACAAACCTTCCTGGTCCTTGAGCAGCATGGTTATTCAGTGATGACTCTGAAGAAATTATCACAATGTTGTATGTTACAAGTTGTGGAGTCCAAGTCTCTGTCAGACTCCTATCTCAGGTCCATGAAATGAGAAATCTAATTTCAATGGCTACTTCATTAATTCTTGCTTTTAAAGTAACCTTCAGTAAGCTTAGTTATGTGTAGTCACAAAGTCACCAAAAAATCATTTTTGGAAAATAAGCAACAATTATTTTAATTGTTTAAGATCGCTTTGAATTTGAAAAATAATGTGCAGAATTTTAAATACTTTGCTTATTTTTGGTGTATATTCAGTCAGTTTCATGGGAGACAAGGAGCAACCTTGGTTCCAGATAGAGCATAGTAATATTAAAAAAGCTTTTGTTATTAGCTAGTTGCACTCAACTCAAATGATGCTGCACTCCACAGGACTCTTACCAGGTGGATATACCATTGTGGGACAGTTTTTATTATAAGAATCTCAGGTTTGTGCTCCATTTTACCAGTGAGGCATGCCCTGAAGTTCTTTCTGTGTTGTGAGAAACAGCTGGTCACAGAACCTTTAATCAAAACCTGACATGGTTAGTTGGTTGGATGCAAACGTAATTTACTGAATAATTTTAAATATCTTTTTGTCTGAGACAAAACTTCAAAGTTACAGTTTTGAAACAGTATTGCATTGTTCGGTTATTTTTTTTAACCCCTATTGTAAATAACAGAACTCTTAAATTCTGTTACTTTATGAACGTATACAACCATTGTGCCTGTATCATAATACTTGATTGATTAAATCAGGAAATGTGGTAAAATGCTTAGTTTATGCAGTTAAACTTTTATTCTTGTTGGTTTTTATTTAGAGCTGAGAAAGTTCAAGAAATTGTTGCCTGGTTAAAAGCACATCCTGTGTCTGCTTTGTCTCGCTCATCTTGTGACTTGCAAATTTTGGATGCAGCCATTGTTGAGAAAATTGAAGAAGAAATAGAGAAATGCAAGGTATGCAGCTTGACATTGCTGTGAGCAGGAGTGAAGCAAAAAGTAGCTGCCCATTAGTTTTCAGGTTCTTTAATTAGAATAAAATAATTGAAGAGTACTTGTCATTCCAAAGAAAAAAAATACAGAATGTAATGCAAGATCTGAATTTCTAACATGAATTGTCCCAGAAATTCAGGAGAGCTCATTATTAATCTTTTTAATTGACTCACTTTTTCAGGTAATTCAGCAGCATTAGGCAATTCTCTGAACTCTGTCTCTTGGCCATTTCAGAAAGGAACAGGTGTCGTTATATATTCTGAACTACTGAAGTGCGGTTTCTAAGTGCAGAACTAGATGTTCTTCCCTTGTAGTTTCTGTTTGGTCTGAGGAAAATTAGAAAGTTTATTTCTGAAAGCCACAGATCAAAAAAAGAGCCAAGGAAATTACTAAAGCAAAAGCTAAAGGCAAAGCCACATGAAATAATAAGCTGATTTCTTTGACATTACTTGCAGGGACATGTCAATAAAATTGTTGTGAGTTCTGGAATTAGCCAAACAATGCAAAAGCTTTGGTAAGAAATCTGTCGCATTTTAAAAACTGGACTTCGTCATCCTAAAGGCTTCATGAAAGCTGTATACCTTCATCTAAAAAAATCCAAAAGAATTCTATATTATCTTTTCAGATGTTTTGTTGTACCTAAAATCTAGTGTTGGTTTCTACATGTTTGTAATGACTTTGTTCCTTTCCTTCAGCAGAGAAAGAGCAACAAGAAGGTGCGAGTGACTGTGAAACCCCATTTGCTGTACAGAGTAAGTGATGTGAAAATATCCAGATCATACTTCTTTTACCTAAGCTTACCAGCTTTCAGAGAGTGGAATTTTATACAGTATTAATGGAAGAAAAAGCTTTATAATGCCTTCTAGAAAACCAGTTAGAGCACAGTAGTGTCTCTAAAAGGAGATAATTTCTACTAACTACAAACTCTGTTATGTATTATACTGACGTTCATTTTTTTCCTGCCTTCTGTCCTTCGTGCTTCTACAATTCTTATTGGCTGTGTAATGAAGGCAAAATAGAATATGTCTCTTCTTCCTTGTTTCGCTTTTTGTCCAGTTCTTGACGTAGGACCCGCTGCTTATCTTGCGTGGTATTTCACAGATACCCATGTTACTGATACAGGCAGGAGGATTTTTTTGTCTGAATTGATCCTCTTGGTCTGCCATGGATCATGTACAGCATTGCTCTTTCTCAGGCAGAAGCAGTAAGTGAGAGTTGCAAGAAAAAAAAAAAGTGAAAGCGTGCTTTGTGTCTGGGGAGGGAAGATTCTATGTTCTTAAACAATTCCCAGCCCCTCTCCCCTTTTTTTCCCCCAAAAGTTTGCTTTATAATGTGTTTCAGATACTGTTACAAATGCATTTTGCTGTATTCCCTATTTTTTCGTTAACATTAACACTATGTTTTGGTTATTGTCAGCCATTAGAACAACAGAATGGGGTTGTTCCAGATCGAGATGCAGAGTATAGGCTGTTTGACCGTGTTGTCAATGTGAGAGAGAACTTTTCTGTTCCAGTTGGTCTTCGAGGTACCATTATAGGAATTAAAGGAGGTAATATTTTCATCATAATTTTAGCATCGTAGCTATATAACAGCTTGGCTAGTGATGTGAAAGCAGGCTGCAGAAAAGTGTTTTGTATAATGGTTGTGAATGCACAGAAACTGCACACCTATAAAGCACATGTAACTAAATAAGTCACTAATGATGTCCACTGTTTTCAATTAAACCTACAGGTGTCCTGTTTTAATTTCTTGTGTTACATAGCTCTACTTTGACTAAGAAATCAGTTACCCTTTATTCCTTCTTAATATGAAGAGGGCAGAGAGGTCAATGAGGGAGAACACAGGCTGCACAAAAAGAACAAAATGAAGTTATGGAAAGATAGGGGCAAAGTTAAGAGAAGTAGAGATAAAAAAAGTATTAGGCTTAATATTTACATTGAACATAAAGTTTTATCAAACACAATTTGTCTGAAATTATTTTATCTGAAATGTAGTTTTTACTCTGTGATACTCCATTTTTGTTAAATCGCATGGATTTATACCTTCTTTGACAGGAAGATTATCCATTAATCTATTTCAGGTAAACAGAAGGATTTACTGAATCACATTGGGTGTAGCAGTTTGAGATCTAGTAACAGAAATTGTTTCCTTACCTGGCATTGAAGTAGTTGCTTTCTCATTCAGTTTGCATCCAACAGAATCTTGAATAGAGTAGGCGTGAATGCAGCTCTTTAAAGAGGTATTCTTTTCTCCGTAACGATTATACACTAGTATAATTTAAAAGGAGTATTAGTTTATCGTTATGCAAGAAGGTAATGTTAAAGCTGTCTGTTGCAGACTGCCTGAATGTAAAGATGGCTTGCATCTCTTCTCTGGCAGTTTCTGACAGCTGTGACATACTGCTGTATATTGCAGTTCCGTTAACGCAGGTCTGTAAGTTGTTATGCATGGTATGTTTCTGTTGGGAGTGTATCTAAAAGGGCAGCCATGTATGACTTGGAGAAGCATTTCTGAATTGCTGTTAATGAAATTATTCATTTAGGGAATAAGGGAGGTTTTGTTGCTAGTGAGTTATTTTGGGTCTTTTCATTATTTATTGCATAACTAATATAGATATTTACATAATTCAGACCAAATAGCTGTTACATATGTAGGATGACATTTTACTTTGTTTTCTCTAGCCACTAGAGAAACAGATGTACTCTTCGAAGTTTTGTTTGATGAAGAATTCCTTGGAGGCCTAACCATAAGGTTTGTGCAGAGCGTTTCATAGTCATTTCATACTACTGGTATAGATGGCATGAAGTTTTTGTCTTTGGTTTGGTTGAGTATTTTTAACTCCTCTTTTTAAAACTTTGTTTCTCAACAGTATTGGTCAGATTTTGTTTCTTTTATGTTTCTTTTTCTCTTTGAGTAGGGATAACTTTTATGAAGCTTATTATATTTTGGAAGAGCTCTTCTAGGCTTTTTTGAGCATTTGGAAGCTTCTGATTTGTAGAAACCGAATACAAACCAGCATAAGGCACTAGAAACCAATTTTCTTTCTAAAGTATGTAGAAAACCAGTTATTATCAGCATGTCTTCAACATATAGATTAAAAAATAGTCCATAATCATCTGTTCCTCTGAAGGAGGGACTCTGAACTATCAATAATTGATACTTAGGCACTAAATTCTAATCACCATTAAAACCTAAACTGTTCTTCAGGAGGTGGAGGCATGGTTAATGCTTTTGTTCTAACAAGTGTGATAACTTCTGTATTTTTAAGTAAGCAGATAAACTTTGAAGTGCACACATTTACTCATCAGGCTTCATTTTACTGTTCTTAGATAAATTAAGTTTTTTATGGCAGAAATTAGAGGGGAATCTTACCTATTCCCTGCACTCAGCAAGCATAACACTATCCTATCCCTTGCATGTCCTGTAAAACAGTTAATCTTCTGTATTCAGAATCGTAAGATATAAAACTAAATGTTGTTTAACTTCAATTTATAATTCTGCTACTGGCATCAGTTTTCGTCTCAGAAAAAGAAAAAATATTGTTTCCTGGTTCATCATTTTTTACAGAAATAATTACTACAGAATCATGCTAGAACAGTTCACTTACCTTTAAAATTTCTTTGAGCTCAGCACTGAAAGGCACAGTATAAACTCAGAGTAATAGCAGTTACTGTTGTTTTCTGGTTTTGACAGCTGGAGGTCAAAGGGGAGCACAATGGGATTAACACTGTGTGTAGCGGTACTAGATTTCAATATTGGATACAGTTTTTAGTCTCTGCTGTTCTTTCGGCATAGAGGCAACAGTGTTGTTAAATCAAATATATTGAAATGTCCAACAATTAAACTACATGAAAATGATGTAATTTGCTTTTCTTAAGGTGCTCGCCTGCCAGAGGTTATCGTCTGCCATCAAGTGCCTTAATTAACCTGTCTCATGGTAGTCGGTCAGAAATGGGAAATCAAAAACTGATGGCCATAGTTAAACCTCAGCCAGCTGTGAATAACTGCAATTCATATGCATCTGATCTGTCATCTGTATGCTCACAAAAAGTTCATCTGGGAGGCCTCAACCATTCTCCTCGCTCCCTTTTTGTTCCTACTCAAGTAAGACTTTTCTTTCATTTGTACAAAAACATTTTTCCCTTATGACCATGGTTATCTTCATCGGTACAAACAAAATTTAATTTTTATGCCAGTATATTAGAAGTAGGGTAATCCTTATTTTGAAGAAATTAATGAATCTAATAAGGAAAGGGACCACAAGTTTCTTATTGACCGTTGTTTTGCTTTGAGTAGCTCCAGTTGTGTTTCCAAGAGACAAATACTTAGTTCAGAGCAGTGACACCACATTTGGTGTCAACAAATAGTTTGTTTGGGCAGAGATGCAGTTATTTCCTTAAAGCTCTGCTCCTAGTAATGCTTCCTGTAGGCCAAGTTTGTCCATGCTCAGAAAGAGAAGACATGATTTCCTTGTCAATCTTGCTTATGATTTACTTTGAGAATACAGTAAAAGATGAAAAATTACAGAGGAACTGGAGTTCTTATTGGTTTGATAAAACTTTTATTTTTTAGTAAGTGACTTCTTTAAAGAAAATCAGCTTAATTGATAATTCCATGTTCCTATAGGTGTGTTTGAGAAGAATTTTCTCCTGTTTTTTAAGTCTATACAAGAAAAACAACTTTCCAAAAGAAAATTTAAGTCAATGAAACATTTCTGATTTTTTTTTTCTCTCTCTCTCAATGATTTAGCAACTGAATGGAAGACAGCATTACAATCTCAGGGCTGAAAATCAGGGCAACTCTAACTCACCCCAGAAAGGATCATTTCTGAGTGGCAATCAGAAAAATAAAGTGAGTGTTCAGATTCATTTAGTATTGGACCCAAATATGTCAGTATTTATTTTGGTCCCCTGTTTAGAGTGGGTGTCCTTGTCTTATGGTTAATAGGTAGCTTTGTTGTAGCACATCAAATGTTTTCGTCAGTATACAGACTGGAGCAGAACTTGTCCCAGTTCTTGAATGAGCATAATATCCTGTGTTATCCTTGTTTATATCCTAGTTTTTCAAAAGTGTTTTCTACATAGCTGGGCTTCAGTTCTGTCGTAACATACCTGTAATGTTATGAAGCAGTTGAGTCTGATTGATAAGGCCTTTCAAAATAAGGCTTTAATAACAAAATTTAAGAATGCTACCGGTATGAGAGCATGCTTTTGAAACCATTTTGAATTATTATCTGAGTTTAGTTATACTTGGTGATCTTTCCTATGTTCATAACTTCAGTTAATAACAAAAACAATCTCAAAACAAACTAAGCTCGTTTCCATTTAAAGGTGATTCTTAGGAAGAGTTGTTTATATAAATACAACCCACCACAATAGCCTATTTCATAAATTAAATACCTGCAAGTTCCTCTAGTGTCAGTATGACAATTTCTGTATGAGCACTTAGTTAAACTTGGACCTTAAAATTTTCACAATATGTTTGTATATGATTAGCTTTTCAAAAGTTGAGTTTATAGTTGCTGAGTTTGTTGGGGGTGTTCTTATTTTTTCAGGCACAGAGTAAGCAAGATGATGAATTCTGCAGCATATGGCAATCATTGCAGAGTTCTGGGAAGTCTCACCACATTCAGCAAAACATGCATGAGAAGGTTAGTATGTGAACTTTAAACAGATCCCTGGGTTCAGAATATGAAGGTACATAATTTGATATGTCAGTTCATTGAATCAGAAAACTTTCTAGTTAATGTTATAAATAAATCCTCTGGATGAAATTGTTGTTACACAGGGTATGCGTAGCTCTGGAAAGAGGTGATAATCATATGGGACTACTATGTAAATGATAGATACATAGTTTTCTGATTAAGGTTTGATGTTTGAAATCCTAGGGTGCAGTTCTACCTCAGGAAATCAAACTAGGAACTGGCAATCAGTTCTATAAGCCAGGATTCAACGACAGCAGCTTTAAAGGTCAGCAAAGAAAACAGGAGCCATATAAAAAATGTAAGTACTATAATTAGAAACTTTGTTTAGGAGAACTACTTGCTTTATCCAATCTTAATTGAAATGCCTGTTGAGCTTTTTGTAGTTATCAACAGAAAATAGTTTGTTATACTCATGTACACAACACTACATTGCACTTGGTATTGTCAAGTAATGTACCTGCTGTGCATATTGGGTTATTCCACACTTAATCCTGAACCTTTTAATCAACCTATTCTGCATTATGTTGACTTCCCACCCATCTGGTATAAAAACAAAACAAAAAACCCCACAACTTGGCTTTGAAAATTTGCTTACGATCATAACTGCAGAATATAAAAAGAGATATATTATTGCATATACTTAATTTTACTTTATCCTAGAAGAAAAGGATACACCAAATTACTTAAAACGTATGAGTTAGACATTTGATGCAACCATTCACATCAATGCAGCTCTGTGTACTTGTATGGAGTTAATAATTTCTTTTTTAACATTGATTATTATTACAGTTTTTAAGAGCATTTCAAAAGAATACATTCTTTTGTAGTTAAAGAAGATTCCAAAGTTACAAGAGGTGAAAGTCAGCCACATAATAAAATATCAAACAAACAGGTAATTTCTTCTGCACTGAGTAAATGTATTATTTTCTTTTTATTTTACTATTATCTGATTCATCATTCTACAGATTTCTCTTTAACTGGCATCATAGTTGATTCTTTTACTAGGTAAATTTTATTTTGGATATTTCTTTTTTGTCTAGAGATTTTATAGACAGAAAATTAGAGAAAGTGTGTAATATGTATAATGATATACCAAATGGTTTTCTCATTTCTCTCAGACTCTAAAAGCTATGCTGCAATGAGAAAACACAAATGCTAGGTTTTCAGTAAGCTGAAATCCTCTAAGAATATTAGCTTGTGAAAGCTATTTGCAGATGCGTTTCTAATACGATTGTGTTATAATGAGTAGTGGAGTATTAGTATTCAATAATAAATGCTGCAGTTTATTTCAGAATTTTGCAGGTGTGAATAAGTACAATGTCAAACTTTTGAAGCGGAATGTAAGTCCCAATGTGCCTGCAATTCAGAAGGCTGCAGTGGATGGTCCCTGTACAGGCGGAAAGGTAGGATCTACATAGTTGATTTTCTTGTGCTCTTTGACTAACTTATATTTCCAGTCCATTTTGTTCCAATTATTCCTGGTTGCTTGTGTGCAAATTTTTAACAGATACAAGACAAATCTGTATAACCTTGATCATTCTTTAAATCAGTTCTCTGTTGGTCAATCCTTGCACCTGTTTTGTTTGCAAAACTTGTAGTCTCTGGTTATCAGCTCACACTCTGAGAAAACATGACTGTGATCTGCCCAAGCTAAGATGAAAAAAATACTGAATGATCATAAAATTAATCTCAAACTAATATACTCTTTCTCTTGCATCTGCTTGCAATATACTAAGTTGATGTACTACTTTTTAATTTGTTTTAAGACGGACAATGAACTTGAAAGCCTTCTAGCTTCTTTGAAAATTTCCAAAGAAAACGAAGCACAGACTTACTCCAAGGAAGCAAGAGCTACAAATGAAGAACATCTGTCACCACAGTCATTTGCTATGGTCTGTATACTGCAGGAATCATTACATTGCAGTTTAGCATCTGCTATCTTAGCATCAATGCTTCTATTTAAAGAAACTCCATGAAAACTCATACTGTCTTTTTAAACATATTGATGAGCTTTTAATTAGCTGTTCTAAAAGAAAATTATAAAACACATTTGTTTGTGCTAAGATACTGTTATCTGTGCTTTGATAGAATGTAACTGATAGGAAAACAAAAATTGAGATTTTGTTACCAATTATGATATTTAGAGTTAAATAATAAGGTAGTGTTATCTGAATGCCATCATGGCCCTGAATGGTTTATTTTATTTTTAAAGAAAGGAACTCAGATGCTTAAAGAGATTTTGAAGATAGATGGCTCTGACCCGGAAACAAAGAATGAACTGAAATCCCAAGTTAATGATGTTCCTGCTCTCCCTAGTAGACAGGATTGCCATGGAGCTGCCTCGCAGTATAGACAAACAAAAAAAATGGGTATGTTTAGACATCGGCTCATCATTCAGAGCTTTATCTTGTAGTGACATTTTAGAACATGGCTAACTGTAGAGTACTGATTTTTTCAAAATATAGTAATAAGATGTCCATCTTTTTCAGTTCTACTTCTTTACTCGGATCTAAAAATCTCTATATGTAGTCTTCTGGTTTTTGTTTATCAGATATGAAAATGCTAGAAAAAAATCAAATATGCTTTTTTTTGCTAATAACAAAGTTGCTATCCTTTCAGTGCAGGAAATGTTTGTGATACCACTTTTTTTTATCTTTTTTTTTTTTTTTTTTTTTTTCTTCTGTCAGCTGCTTATATGAACAAGCATCATGGCACTGGAGGCCCTCAGAACACCCCAGCACTGGAAACTGGAGGTCACCCTTTTGCTTGTCCACAGCCTGCACTGTCTACTGTTTCTGAACTTTCTCGTATTTGTTCTCTTGTTGGAATGTCACAACCAGATTTCTCTTTCCTAAAAACACCACAGGTAAAAAGCTTTTTCTGCACATAATTCAAGTTCTCAACTTTGTTTCAATTGTCCTATATTAAACATTTGGACTGAACACTGAGATCCATCTAAAAATAAACCTTATCTCCTTTTGTTTTGGTTTCTTTCCTCCAAAACAAACAAACAAATCCTCTGTTTCTATCTCTCAGTTTGTCAGCAGTACAAATTCCCTCAAAAATCTTATCTCATTTTTCTAGACCATGACAGTTTGTCACATAAAACTATCAAATGGCTTGTTGGTTCACGGACCACAGTGTCATTCTGAAGCTGAAGCAAAGGAGAAAGCTGCACTTTTTGCTCTACAGCGTTTGGTGAGGATATAAAGAATGTTTTAAAATCTTTCTCTCTGTTGCATTGCATGCCTGTAATCCTCCTTTCCTTCTTCATAGAGTTCTGTAGGAGTAAACTTCCCTGCACCTCCACCTCCGCCTCCACCAGTGTTTCCAAATTACCAGCCACTGGGAGTTCCTGTACCGCCTGGATCTATTCCTCCAGTATTTGCACAACCCCCTGGTAAGTGTTTGACTAGTACATGTTTCAGACGTTTTCATGATACCTGTAATTGTAATAGTTCTTTATATGAAAATGCATGCCTTCCAGAAAGCCATTTTTGGTCTTCATGTATGTAGATTTATGTCTGAACTGCTTTGAAAGCAGTTCATGAATCTCTTCTCATCGATATGCAAATTAATTCATTTCAGAGAATCGTGTCTTTCCCAATTTATTTCTTTTCCTCAGTAATATATTTGTCCATTCATCGTTGTTTTTTTGTGTTGGGGTTCTTTCGCCTTCAAAACAATAATAATTAGATCAAAGCTGATAGTTCCAGTCCAGAATTCATAAGAAATCTTTTTCTTTATTTTCTGCATGGATTTTTTTTTCCCCACCCTGTATAGTTAATACTTATCCATGCATTAGCGTGTGTGTTTGTTTATAACCAACTTTCACTGAAGTGATGCATCACAATCCTGTTCTACACTCCCAAACATTAGCACATTAAGGAACCCTCCCAAAAAATTGCTAAAAATCCCGGTGGCGTTTCTGGGCCCTGTCAATTTTGTATTCTACTAAAGCTCACATTCAGAGCTACTAATCAATGAGCCAGCACCATTGTAGCATCCTACTAACCTAACAGCAGCTGCTACATCTCTTTCCCCAGGGTTTCTGTATTGTTGATTTGTTTCAAAAGGATGTGACCTAAACTTGCAACCTTCTACTAACACGATTCACTCAGCTATGGGTGCAAAGATCCCAAGTTATGTGCACTCTGAAATGCAGATGCCGTGACCTGGTGCTCTTAGCTGTGCTGTTTTCTAGGTATAGTTCTGTAAAAGCAGAACTGTTTGGGATTTTTTAGATAATAAATACTTATCTATTAAAATAAAACAGGAAGAATATGAAGCTTTATTGGAAAGAGAAACAACATGCAGGCAAATGTAGTTGGGGTACTTTTGGGGTCTTGGGGAGTTGGTATCTTCTTTTTGAGGAAAGAGAACTAAAAGTTACTTATTTTCACAGCTAATATAATGCCTCCGTCATCTCACATGTTTGGTCCAGTGTCCTGGGGAACTCCAGTGCCTAAACATTACTATCCTGGGTCCTATCCAGGAAATGTGTCTCTTGCAGGAACTATACCAGTTGGTTCTCACCACCAGTTTATACCTCTGCAGGTAAGATTGGCAGGTTTGTCTTAATACTTTATTTTTGTAAAAAATGTGCCTACATGATCAATGCAACAACATCCCCACTGTGAAGCACTATTTAGTATTAGAAAATTATTGTAAAAAATTGTGTGCATGTTTTCTAAAAGTGGAATATTTGCAGTTTTTTGAGAATGCATTCTGTTAAATAATATTTATTTAATTTAAAGGTAACTAAAAAAAGGGCTGCTAACAAGAAAAACTTTGAGCTCAAGGAGTTTCAGAGTTCCCCTCAAGCTGCACCACTAAAGAATGAACAGCCAGTGTCTTCTGACCACATTCAGCAAGATAGTTCTTCAGCTCCTTTAAAACCTCCTCCAGCTGCTCAATCCACTGTTTCATTTCAAGACAATGTGGCTACTCCAACCGTTCCTCATAACAAATCAACACCAAACACTTCCAGCAAGCGAAAGCCAAGAAAGCTGGCTGTCAATTTTGGCGCACCAAAATCTTCAGAATAAATATGGCAGCTAGGTGTATTTTATCTTTAACTCTTCCCCCCACTGTTGTGTTCTATCATTTAAAAAAATCAGAAAGCTCTATTAAAAAGACCAGCCACTTTAAGTATAGTATGCAATGAAATACATCTTATTTGCTGTGATTTTCAGGTGGTTGTGAAAACTATAAAAATTATGTTAAAACTTAATTATTTTGACTTAAACTAGCAAAAGCCAGGAAATGCTGAGTTAAGATTACCATGCCATCCATTGTGCCTAGGTTTCTAAACAGTGGCTTACAGACTATACTGGGTAAGCAGCAATAACAGTGGCAACCTTAACTCAGAATTGCTGTGCTTTTGGGGAGGGATATGGAGCAGTAATAAGTTGGGCATCTAATGTTGCTTAGTATGACATTTTGTTATTCTAGCTTATTTTTAAATAGTGTAGTAAGACAGAAAGGAAAAATAATTTACATGCAGCTTTTATGTTGACTCTCCAGGGCCTGAGTTGAATCAGCATGACTAAAACCTAACTACAGTGGAACTGCCAAATTCACTTTAATTATGAACTGCTAGATTTTATACCAGAGGGCAACAACTTTACAACTTTCAATATGTAGGTATTATTGTATCGCTAGTATTAGAGTGGCAAAAAGAGGTTGCTGATGCAGAATCTGTTCCAGGAGATTAATTTATAGAATGTATTTAATTAAAAAAAAAAATAAATTGCAAAGTAAAGACCTCTTTGGTACTTTAAAATTTTTTATCTAGCAGCATTCTAAATTTGTTGTTTTCTGATGATAAAATAACATCGATATCTGCTATGGATCTGCATAGCCTCCTAAAATGCTAGTGACATTCTGATTATTTTTTTCTAAATTATAAAAATGGCCAGAGTTTAAAGATATCTATTTGTGTAGTATGCTTGTCAAAGTTATGTTTACTTAGAGTCCATTTCTCCCTCTAGTAGTAGTTTGCGCCCTGAAACATTCTCTATGGTAGATTATTTTTTATCGCTAGTGACTTTTAATATTTACTTTTTAGTTTGGTGATAGAAGTTATGTGTAGCAAAATTGAATTATCAGAAACTGTTACTGTTGGTTCCATAAGAATATAGAGACAAAAGGTTGACTTGTATTTTAGGAGGGAGCTATATTGTAAAAGAAGTAACTCCATCATTCTTAGTTCATTTAGGAAAAAGAAGGTGGCTGAAAGGTCCCTGTAACTATTTTGAACCCACACGTACCATTCTTAACACGAAATCTTCAGTCTAAGAGAAAATTTGAAGCTTCTGTTGGTACTGTTTACTGACATTGATTAGCTTTCATTTTTCTTCTTTATTCTAATTTGTTCCAGAAAAAATCTTTTTCCTCCAAGGCCCAGGAAGCTTAGTAATAAAGCATACTTTAGTGATTCATTCTGTTGCCTCTAACACGAGGTTTCACATGGGATCTGCAAGTCTGTAGGCCTTCTTTCAGTTCCCCTACCTTGTTCTTTGCCTCCATTTCTTGGTGTAGTACCAAGTTTCACATTGTCACTATGTTACAGCATTTTTTCCTATTGATGTATCCAAAACAGTTGTTGCCTCAGCAGTATTCATAGAATAGTAACAAACCCTATAAAGAGTCACAGAGGTAAAAACAAGGTTAAGAAATTCTATTTCAATTTACTTAGCATCACAAACCTTGTAAAATAGTCTATATACGGTCTTAATATACATTGACGTTGTTCTCTTTATATAGCCATCTGGTCTCAAGAGGGTTTGAAGCCATATTCTGTGAAGAGAAAAGTTGTATTTTTTGATGATTTATTGTCATTGGTAACACAAAACTGACATGATGCTGACCTGCCAGTATTTTAGAAGTGTTTATGTGAAATTTAGTTACAAGAGACAGATGTTAGTTCCCCATAATCCTAGATGAATTATCTGATCATCAGAAAAAATTAGTTTAGAAATTCCTGTGATGGAGATGAGACTACATTTGATTCTTGCATCACAGAATTTTGACATATCTGGATAGCCGATGTATGCAGATTTTTAAAAACAAAGTATGAAGGACACTATACTTTTAACACCAGTCAACACAGCAATTTTTATTATTAATTACTTCAGCCTAAGGCTTCCTCTCCCTCTTCAAGTAGAATTGCTATATATATAGCTGGTTAAACACTTTATTCTGTAGCTGCTGCATATTGTGTTAGTCCCGGGTTTTTAGTTTATATATTCTATGATACTGACTGCCTGGTGCCCAGTTAATTACAGTTTTACATGTCCTGGTAGATGTGACATCTGCATTGACCTATGCCATGTCCCCTGTGATTTCAGTTTTATATTTTAACAAGGTGATTATGTTTAATTCATACAGATATAAATTTAAGCATTTGTTTTTCTCATAGATATAAAGTATTTTGTAAGCACTGGAGTTTTTCATTAGATCTTATACAGAGCAGTATTTTACTAAAAATCCAAAAGGGAAGACTTTTATGTGCGCATTTTTGTAGTTTCTGATTTTTTTAAAAATAACTTTTCATTGTTTATCTGCCAAGTGAAATGTTTTAAATTTGCATATGAATGGATACAGAATGTATTTTTTGTGCTGTTTAGTGTTAAGTGTGCATTTGCAGATTTTTAGCATGTAGTTGCACAAAGGACTGTGCAAAGATATTTTAAAATATGAATATATGATACACTGAAGGAAAACATTCATAAAAGTTAAATGCTATATAAAAATTTAATGCAATAGAATAATTTTATAAATTGTGTCTGTGTCTGCTTGGATTAAATATTGAAACAAGAAACATTACTTATTTTCACTGTTTTATTTCCAAATATTCTATGGAAACTTCTGTATGCTCCAAACCAAATTTTAAGATATAAATTAGATCTCACGAAGCTCAGTTCCTGTGATTCTCAGAAGCAGCAACTGCCCACCTCTGAGCTGTTTCTTGATGCCTTTCAACTACTACTAAGTTAAAGATAAGAAGTTTGTTTAAAAGGGTGTTAAAAAGCATTTAACTAGATACCAATCTTGCAAAATTTCTTTGGCCTCTGTCACCCATTACAATAATAATAATAAAACCCCACCAAAACTATAGAAAATTTAGTAAGATTGCTTCTCAGTAAGATTGCTTTCCAGCAAGTTCAGTCCTAGTGCTTCTTAACAAGGTGCAAAACCAGCTGAAAAACAGGAGGAGCCATGGGTACCTGGAAATATTTGACACCATTTTTCTGTACCTAGAGCAAAACGTGGTGCTGGGATTTTTGCTCAAGTAGAGTAAGAATAGTTACCTCATTTGTAACAAGGCTTCTGATTGAAGCATAGTGACAGGCTGCACTAAAACCAGGGCAATGGGTTTGAGTTTAAGAGAGAAATGGCAAGTTATGTTTCATACTTAGACTTCCTTTTCCCCAATAGTAGCAGGTTTTTAAAGTTCAGAATTGCCAAATTAATGTTACTAGACTTTACTCTTATTTTAGAGAGAGCAAACTTCTTCACCTTTATAGTGTGTATATACCATGTGCTGAGTTTTGTTCTCTTTGACCAGTTATCTCTAAGATTATGTTCAAACTCTGTTGTTCCTTTTTAAACTGTAATCAACACTGTAGACAAGCCAGTTAATTATTACTGTCTTCGCTTGTGTGTTCTGAACTTCGTTAGGATCTGTCTTTAGCTAACAGCAGCACCAGCTATTCATGTAGAAAGATATTACTTTCTTTCTTGTTGATTATTAGCTTGTTTAAAGCAACTAGCATAAAGGATGGAGTGCACTCTTAACACGACCAGCTGCTGCAACTTTGTGTAACAATATTTTGTATACAACAGTCTGGTCAGTATGTACAGGAAGATGTAATCTTGCATTTCTTAAGCTTTCTTCAAAATATTAATCAATGGACTTTTTAAGTACTGCAGATATCCTGCATGGCAAGTTCTGCCTTGTTACTTTTCCCATCTCAATATATAGCACTAAAGAAAATTAAAACAAAGTAAAGGGATAACTTCAAAATATATCAGGTTGCGCATAATAAATCTCACATGGATACTCCCATTCAAAAATTAAGTGACTTCTGTTCAGTTTTGTTCGTTTGAACTACTATATAGATGACCCCTGAGAGTGAGGAATCCCAAAGAAGCAATGGTTAATTACAGTAAGGGATTTATTTTTTTTTTTTTTTATTTGAGATGTGATCTCCATATGTATTCCGTAATCAGCCTTCCTTACTACTGAGAGACAGTTATGTTCTTCTCTTTCTACCTCTGGAAAGGGGACACAGTGACACCAAGGGCATAAGGGCAGTCTGAATACACACTCGTCCAAAAGAATCCAAATTCAGGTGCATGAGGATCCGTGAATTTTGAGACTGTAATTGATAAATATTACGAAGAATTGAATATCATGAGGTAAGTAGCTGTTGTTTATTAACAAAAGAATTCATGGTTCCAACAGTAGTTCCTTATTGCTGCCAGTTTTTGGTGGGGTGTTTACTCTTATTTTTCTGTAAATTAAAAATTTCCAGTTTCATTTCTCCTTTGAAAGAGAATATAAATCAAAGAGAACAGAAGGAGTCACAGTGCCATTAAGTGTGAACAGTAATGCTGATTCCTGTTATTTTAAAGGAGAAAGAAAGCATTTTTCATCAACCTTATTATTTTTCTGGTAAAACTTGGTCAGTGTTACTGCATCAGCATTGCTGTATGAAAGTCTATAATCACATTTAGTCCTGTATTTTGTGGAATTGCAAGAAAGGCCGAGGCTGGCAATCAAAAGCCAAAATGTAATGTCTTTGCAATTAACAGTAGCAACAAAATTGAAAGGCAGCAACTTTGAGGGTGTTGAGGGTATGGTGTGAAGCAAGAACTGTGATTCCACTGAAAGTGATCTGTTTCAGAGTAACCTGTGCATGTTTTAGATTTAGCACTATTTGGGGATAGATTATGATGTTTACTATTAGCCTCCTGATGTTTCTTCCAGTACGTGTTTTTTTGAAACAGTTGAAATGCTTTGTCAGTCAATGAAATGTAAATCAGTAGGGTAGATGGAGAGCAGTGTAGGCTGCTGGAATCTCTGAGTTTAATGAGCCCATATTGAGATGGTTCATTCTTCTAGTTTTTTCTGTGTTTAAATATTTCCCTTTTCCTTCCCCTTGCTTTCTTTTTTAATTCTTTTTATTTTTTAATTTACTTTTTAAGTGGCTAGATCTTACTGAAACAATAGTTCTTAAGTGCTTTTTATTCCCTTTAGCCTCTAGTATATCCATTCTCTTCTTCTTCTACTTAAGCTTCATCGATGGCCATTTTCCTCTCTTTAGTTTTAGATTTTTTTCCTGTGAATTTCCAGACTTTGAAACCAATGTTCTTTTACAGAGCTGTTCAGCCCTGGATTTTCTAGGTACAAATGACTATTCATCACGTGTATACGCACACACATATATTTATATACAGATATAGGACTCAGTCTCCTTATTTTCTCAAAGCTGTTCATAGTTCTGTCAATTTTAGTCCACATCATAATTCCGTGCGTGGCATCCAGAGAACGAGGGAGAACTTATATATACACATTGCACTTCTCCAAATATAGATATTACTTAGGATGGGTTAAAATAGCATGGACAAATAGTGAAACAGTAGCAGAATAAGCACACCAGTTTTCACTTCACTTGCTTTGGTAGATAAATTCTTAGCTTAAAACTCAATTGTCCTAATGTCTACCTCATTCTCTGTCTAAGGTTACTTCTGTTGCAGAGCTGGCAGAAGGGCACATTGTGCCTCAGGCACAATGCAAAACCTCATGTATGTGGGCACAGTTTTGGTGTGCTGGCTTAACCAGTCTCTTTTTTGTTCCCACTGGCTCGTGCCAAACTGTATTGCCGCATTATGAACCATATCAAGGAATTAATCTGATTGAAACTCTTTCCCCCGTGTTATTTTTCAGCCTGGTAGTTCGCCGTGGAGCCACCAGAACAGCTGTGTTGGTACAACAGTTCGCAGTGTGAGGGCGGGATGATTTAGCAAGAGTGGAACCGCTTGTGAAACATCCCATCGTTGCCTAGAACTCAAATCGCCTACGAAGCTAACATGCTAGATTAACTGATGTCATTGTATGTGGTTCTGTCGGTTGGCTTCAAGGAGAGTGGTAAATTCTGGCAGGAGTACAGGAGGAGCTGCTGAGAATGGTCATATGGTAAATTATTGCAGCAAAACTTGCCAAAAGGTCATTGCTTTCATTTTGGGCTGTCACATTAAGTTTCCAGGCAAGGCTTAATGAAAGCTGGTTGGGGGCTGCACCAATCAATGGAGCAATAGGAATTAGTGGGTTCGTTCTTATTTAAATGTAAACTGAGTAAGGTCCCTGAGGCCAGTGCTTTCGTAATATTAAAATTTGTTAAAATAGCAGAGCTAAGGAGGTGGGTAAAACGGTAAATAAGAGTTTGATGAGGCAGTAGAAGGGTAGATGCATCTTGACAAAATACTGCTAAGGAAAGGGAGTTAAAGACAAAATCATGCATTACACATTTTGGGTCTTGCTCTCCCAGATTCCAGTAACTAGAATCGTGTAAGCACTGCTAGTAACAAGTTCGATTCATAGTGAAAGCCTGGGGTGAGCAGAAGAGTCCCCTATGGATCAGTCGCACAACAGAAATGCACCTGAGAACACCTTTATTTAAAAGGAAAAATAAGTTACCTATTCAAAATACAGTTTAACCAGTAATTTGGACATAAATAGTCCTAGAAAATGTCAGCATCATGTTTTCTTTCTAGAAATTAGGTCTGCTGGATCTGTAGCACTCCCATCTCTCAAGGCCTGTTTTAACCTGCATAACTGAGGCAAAAATCCCTCTTGCTTGGCATCATCCTCTAAAATGTACTTGTTGCTGACTGAAACATGCTGAGCATGATGGCATTGCTTACAGATATTCAATATAAATTACTCATGGCAGGGGTTTTGCCATCGCTGCCAGCAATGGAGGATCTCATCCCTGATGTTCTGCCTTTTGGTTGGTTTTACTTAATAACTCTTTCCTTTGCTACAGCACTGGACAGGTCCCTGGAGTGCCTCCACTCCTTCATTTGGTTTGGTAATTCCAGTAAAAGGTAAGTCCAGTCATACTTTCCAGACACCAAAGAAAGTGAGGATTTCAGCAGAAAAGATGCAGAAGTACGGGACACAGCTGCTGCGGTGATAGGTATGTGACCCCAGGTGTGTGAATTCTTTGCCTTCTGAACAGTGAAATGGCACCTGCACGCTCTCACTCAAACAGGAGCATAGGGCGGTGGTAGAGGTTATGCAGGCTTGTTCTCAGAATTGCAGTGCAGTGTAAGAGACGGACGTCCACACATCTTCACTTCAAACTGAATGTTTCTTGTCTGTGTAAGATCAACGCGGGGCTTTTACTTATGTTGGTGATAAGATTTTTCCTGAGGGTGATAGAGGTTTTGGATAGACAAAGAGTGTGTGGGAATGATATTATTTATGAAAAAATAATGTAAACTAATGCCAAATAAGTCATGTATGGACAAGCTATGCATGTCTGAAAACCTGTCTCCTCCTTTATTGCTTTGTTTTTTTTCGTGTTGCAAACAGAACAATGATAAAACTTGTATTTCATAAGCCTCTTATAAATTGAGTAATTCTAATACATGCTATATAACTGAGATTACATATGGACTGCAGCTCCGCAAGTTGGTTCATGTTATCTTTTTTTCCAACGTATATATATGGTGTTCCTCTTCGAGATGCATTGAAGTTCTCCTTAACATATTAAACAGTGTTTAAGATTTGCATGAAGAAATCGACCTATGGTCACTTCCATGCCATACAGTGAATCGGAGGGGTATTTATTTGTTACATTAAGAGCTTGTAAAGGAAAACTAATGTGCACCTCTGTTTTCTTCTTGAAGTTTTGTTTCATCCTGCAGTGAGATAGGCCCCACTTGTGTTGATACTGTAAAAACATGAAGGATGTCTAGATGAGTTTTCCCAATGTTACTTAATGCTTCCTAGTTTTTGAATGTTTGGAGAGGTTTCAGCCTTTTATACCAGTTACACATGTTGAATCTTTTTTAGGGAACTTTCTTCAGGAGTTCTAAATAATTATTTACCAAAACCAACAGAATAATTAGTTTGGAAAAAAAAAGAAACTATCTAAATCAGAAGTGAAGTACTTGATACCATCTATTAGCTGTATGTCGAGAGATTACAGCTTGTCAAGTTATAGTCAAAGAGAATATAGAAGTCAAAGTTATGATGACTTTTTAATTACTTGTTCATTAGGGAGGAGAGGTGAAGCAGCCATTCCTTGGCTTTCTCTTTCATATGCCTTCAGATCCCCAAGACCTCTGCAACTGCCTGGGTGAGGTGGTCTCCTTAATGTGCCTTTCACTGTCATTAATATTCCTGGTTTAAAGATCCAGTAACAAACGACTGTTATCCCATAGAATATCCTTTTGTCGTTCATTGTGCACCTTTTTGTATCAGGGGCCAAACAAGTGCAAGGGGAAAATATTTTTGATGTATTTTCTGGGTTTGCTTTTTTCCTGCTGTGATTAAACGAGTTAACCTAATTGACTAATTTTTCTAATTCAATTGCGGTTAAAACTAAACTCTAGTGCTGCTGTTTTGGGGTTGAGCACCCTGAAACTTGCTGCTTAACCGAGAGTATTACTGGTTGTTCCTGTTTAAAAGCCGCCACCCCCCTGTCGGCGGGCAGCCCCTGTCTCTCCCAACACGAGCTGCACACACGTGAAGGCGGGCGGTGGCACAGGGGGTTGCTGCGGGCGGACGGTTGCAGCCGATGACGGCTTTGCACGATCACACCTGCTGTGCCAGGGCCACACGCCCGCCGCCGGCTCACCCGGTCGGTGTCGGGCAGCTGCCGTCGGTAGCACCGGCACGAAGCAGGGAAGCCTCGCAGTCGGTTCGTGTGTGGCGACCGCGCCCGGGGCTCCGTGCGCTGCGCCGGCCCCGCCTGAGGGTTCGCCGAGCGCCCGGCCGCGCTGGGAAGGCGCCGTGGCCGCCGGGCGGGAGCGGGTGCACAGGTGCCGCCGGCCCCGCCAGAGGCGGCGGCTGCGCCAGAGCCCGGCCCGTCGCTCCCGCGCCGCCGCCAGGCCGCGGCCCTGCCGAGCCCGCCCCCGGGCCCGCCCCCCGCCACCTGCCGCCCCGCCGCCGCCGCTGCCCGCGCCCATAGGCCGGCCGGGCGCCCGCCCCGCGGCGGGCCGGCGGATTTCTGGCGGGCGGCGGCCCCTGGCCGCACTCGGCGATCGCTGCGGGCCGGGCCGCGGCCGGCGATGCCGTGCGGGCAGCCGGAGAGCGGCGCCGCCCCGGCGCGGTACGTGCTGGGGGTGGACGTGGGCAGCACGGTGGTGAAGTGCCACGTCTATGACCGGGCGGCCGCGGTCAGAGGCTCCAGCTACAGGAAGGTGAATCCGCGGCGGGACGGCGTCGCGCCCTCCCTCCTCCCCCTCAGCGGGCCGCCCTCCCCCGTGGGAGCGGCGAGACTCGCCTGAGGCGAGCCCGGGGCGGGCGGCCGGTGCCGGAGGCGGGCGCTGTAGCCCGCGGCTCCGCGTCCCTCGGGCAGCGCGGGGGCCCGGGGCGCCCAGGCGGGGCGTGGGGGCGGCGGCGGGCGCGCACCCCGCGCTGGGCTTTGCCCGCCGGGGCGGGTGGGGACGGTTCCCCGGGGCCCTCGGAGCGGCGCGGGGGTAAGGAGACCCCCGGCCCGGCCGGGAGCCCCGCGGGGATGCCACCGGTGCGCTCGCGGCGCCCCCTCCCGCCTACCGACCGCTCCGCTGCGGCCGGGCGGCGGTGCCAGCGCGCGCGGGCCGTTGCGTAACGGTGCTAATTACGAGGGTGTTCGCTTGGGAACGGGAGTTCCCGGCTGCGTTGGGTTGGCACGGCCCGCGCTCTGGGGAGCGAGCACGTCGCCGGTATCCGCTGTTCCGTTGCCGCCTATCGCAATGACAAGATCGCGGCGAGGGGAAGCGGGGGGAGCAGGAGGGAGTCGCAGGGGCGGGCGGGGATGTGCTCGGTGGCGCCGGGGCTGCTCCCCACCCCCCCGGCGGGCAGCTCCTGGCCACCGTCACGGAGGCATTGACGTCCCAGGCCAGCCGCAGAGCCAGAAGGTTCTCCGCGAAACCAGGTTTCCAGTTTGCAGCCTTAGAAGGGGTGTATGGGCTCCCCGGTTCCGGGGGGTTTGGGCAGCGTTGTTCCTGGAGGAGGTGGTCTGGAGATCGCACAACAGGTTTAGCCGTGCTTTAACGGTGCCAAACCCGGTTCTTTCTCCTCTTGCAGTAGATTCAGAAAATTAAGAAAAGAAAAAAAACAAAAACCAAACCCAAATGTATTGATGCAAACTTTCATGATGTTGCCGCTTTCTGTGAACTAAGGGTTGCAAATCCACTGTGTGTCTTCTGTGAACAGGTGGAATCGCTTTATCCTTGTCCTGGTCGGGTTGAATTAGATCCTGAAGTGCTGTGGAGTCAGTTTGTTGGTGTGATAAAAGAGGCTGTACAAGGTAATGGTTTATAAAGTTTGAGAAGTTAATTATTTTTCAAAGTTAGTAAATTAACTAGATAATAAAATTATTTCTTTTTAAAAAGTACTTAAAATTCATCGCTGGGTACAGGTCTACAACATGCTTTAAGGCCTGTTCAATTGTTATGTAGAATAGGATGCTTGAAATACTTTTTTTCCTTGTAGTGGGGCTAGATTAGGATTGAAGCAGGACCAGCAGCAGTGTGCGTACTCTGTTTACATGTCAGTGATGGCACCTTGCTGCTCCAGCGTTCTGTATACGTATTCCTCCCCGGCATCTTTGTTCCTTCCTCCAGATGCCTCTGTGTACAAACAGAGGGTGAGCTTGTTTCTTCTTCCTATTCCCCATTGTTCCGCAACTGCCCAGCCTGTGTCAATGTGCGGACAAGAGAGTGAAAGCAGGACATTGTGTAGTTGTGCTCTCTCGATCGTAACCTGATATTCCTACTTTTCCTGTTCAAACTACAAACAGTTCTTACTATGCAATTTCTGTGTTATTGTTCTGTTTTATTTGTACTTTAACCTAAATTTTTTTAGTACTCCATGCACTAAATAATGCACCACTCTCTCTTCTGTCAAACTTCTGATGGGTTTTTCTTCTCCCCCCCGCCCTGTTTTTGGATGCCACTCTTAACTGTGCGCTTACTCTCTGCAACTCCCACAGCTTTCCCACCACACCAGCTCCAGCATTCTGCAATCCAGCACGTATCTCCTTCTGTGCCACGCTGATGCTGTGGACCTGTCAACTGTACCCCAGCTCGCCTTCTCACAGTGCCTCAGCCTGCTTGTCACATGTGTGTGCATCATACCCTTTCATTCAGTGCCTAAAGTTCCTCCTGGTCAGCCCCGATTGGAGTTTGGCCTCCAAGTAGTGTTCTGGCTCAAGGCAAAACTGCTTGTCTCTCCCTCTGGAAGGCAGCCTAGGGAATGGGAAAAGTAACCATTTTACCAGGTGTATGCTGCAGCTGATTATTTTGGGCTCTTGTCTGTTTTCTCAGCAGCCACAGCTCTTCTGTCACAAGAACCTGAAGTCCTTACTGGCCTCCTTCACGCCCATTCTGTGGGGCAAATCGGCAAACAGTATTTTTCAGCTATTTTTAAAAGGGGAAGCTTTTCTGGTGGCCAAGCTGTGGGCACTCCTAGCGAGTAGTTTTGAAGTGGTTGTGTAACGTAAGTGAGCATAACCTTACACTGCTGTCAAAAGAAGGAGTCTTGCCCTCCTTTTTACAGGGTTGTTTCAAATCCAGAGCGGTTTCCTAAGTGGGATCACTGTGCAGTTGTTTACGCCAGCAGAGCCTCACCAATGTTTGTGCCAGCACAAGAGAGAGTGTGGTACCAGGGCTGGAATGACTGACTGGAAGCAGGAAGAAGACATAGGAACGCTTCAGTTGACAGTGCTTGCAGAGCTAAAACATGTGATTCCATGTGCGGGTGGATGAGCTGATGTACTTGGTTACTCCCAAAAGGTGGAAACTGCTTCTGGCTGTGTGGTCCCACCCCTCTCTCTCACCCTGGTACTGGTTCAACCCTTCCAGGAGGCAGCTTAGCTGGAAAAATACCCATGTTTGTCTTCTCTTTAAGGGGAGCTGTCTCTGCTTCATCAGACCATGATAGTTGACAAAAGGAAGGTGGTGGGAGCATGCAGGTGGAGATGGGGAGGGGTGATACATGCCACTGATCCATAGCAAGCTGTGGTAGTATTGGTATGGCTTTGCCTTCGGTTTGGACCCAGCTGCTACTGAAAATGAAATACTGCTGTTCCTGAGCCACCTACTCAGAGGTCCTCCTCCCGTACACTCCTGCTAGCAGCAGCACGTGTGCAGGCAGTTGGAGCAGGTAGCCTTGTGAAACCACTCATTTAAATTGCAGCTGATTGAAGGCCTTGATACCGCTGCCTTAATGAATGCAAGGACCAGTGTGAGGGAAGTCACCAAAGCCCGTGTGGAGGCTGGCAGAGCAAGACATGCCCGTAAAACCGCTTCTGTAATTGTCACTCAGAGGCTGTCAGTTGTAGAGTCTCCATTATATGGTTACACAAATGAGTAACTTCGCACATGAAAGTTACCATAAGAACATGTATGAGCAGGACATACTTAACCTGTGATCTGTTCCAGTAGTGGGATTGAGAGCTCCTCAGAGTAACAGTACTTTGGATAAAATAGGTAGTCTGTAATTTAAGTGGAATTTCTTAATATATTGTTCTTCCACATCATTTTGCTTCTGGAGGTATGCATGGAGGTACTGCGGAAGCTGACCAGAGCTGCTTTGAAAATAGCTGTGAACATATTTAATTATTTACAGTTACATGTACTAGAAAAAATGTTCTGTTAACAGTTATTTGAAGGTAGGTTTAACAACAAAATTGATGTATACCCAAATGTACCTTTTTATACTTCTAAACAAGCTTTGTTGCATTCAGTGGCACATGGTTTAAGCAAATTTGTTCTGAATTTTGAAAGATTATTTAAGGGCTATTTAAGGTGAGACACCTCATTATCAAAGTGGCATATTATATCAAAAATATCATGGCATATTGACATTAATCTTTCTGCTGCTTACAGAATCAATGTAGTTTTGTTTCTTTATGGAATTTCTTTCCATAAGTTTGTAAAGGTACTTCTTCTGTCGCACTCATCCATGTGAAATGCACATTTTAATTGATTATATATAGGCACATATAACCTGTCTGCATGTCTCTGGGACTGTTCAAATAAAGTATCAAGAGGCCTTTCAGAAGATGGAAAGGCTCAGTGTGCCACAGCTGCTTTTATAAAGTACACAGGTTTATTTACCTGCATTGAAATCGGTTGTCTGACTGAGAGTTCTCTAAATATTTCATTGTTCTAGCCATTTAGGTGGGCAGCCTGTAGAGATTTATTTTCTCTTAAAATATTAATTTCCGGAGTATTCCATAGGTTTTGTAGTTACATTGGAGAAGTGTTTTTGTTTGTTTCTTCAGATAAATGCTTTTTATTTTGTATGATTTGTTTTTGGGTTTTAGATGCGGGAGCTCACATGAGGCAAATTGCTGGTCTTGGCATCTCAACGCAGAGAGCAACTTTCATTACATGGCACAAGTATGTATATTGTGTATTGTTTAAAATGAATTTGTGTTCATAGGCTGGATAGAAGGAAACTGTAGAAATGTTGAACCCAGTCAAGTCACAACCTGAAAGCAGCAAATGTCGGTCACTCGTGTTCTCTTGTGTTTGCACAGCCACACCTTACCATTCAGAATGGTTTGTAAGCGTGTGTCCTTTTTGTTTGTTTCTTAATAGAAGGGATGAATACATACGTATTTTTAGTTCTGATGAGAAGCCTCACACTCAAAATATCTGTGTGCCTATGATGAATTCCTGAAATCCACCAGGAAGATACGCACTTATTTTAGGAATAAACCTAGTCCAAAGTGTCCTGACTGGAAATGGTGCATGACGTTGAATTTTTTGAGTAGTGTATGTTCTGTAGTTTTAAATAGGAATGTTCAAATCCTGTTTTTTTCAGGAGGACAGGGAAACCTTTCCATAATTTCATAAGTTGGCAAGACTTAAGAAGTGCTGAACTTGTGAATTCCTGGAATAAGTCCCTTCTGCTGAAGGTAAAACTGTGCTAAGCCAGATACTGCTTTTGGAAGTAGGTAGTTCTTGGTTGGTAGTGTTTTGGGGTTTTTGTTTGTTGTGGGTTTTTAATGTACTCTTTGCTTAGATTATCTGTAGAAGGTACATTTTATGCTGCTCATGGCTTGTGCTTCATACCTTTAGAAGAGAAGGATTTGCTCTAAGTGGAAAAATTGAAATTAATTTTCCTGTAAGTGGAAACTAACTAGCATGCTCACAAAATGAAGTTGAATTCTTGGGGTTTCCACTGATTTCTTTTGTGAATGAAAACATTATTAATGATTAAATTTTGGTTAATCTGTTAAAACATTATTGAGCCTGTCTACTGTAGGAGATCTTTCACTGAAATAACAGTATGTAATGCTGTCACCCACATGATGCATTGTGCTCACTTAGGCGACCTGTCTTTGTAATACAGAGCAGTGTGGCAGCAGGAGTCAGTCAAGACTTGCTTAGTGCAGCTGCTCTTTCCTGTGGTATTTGTCATGGGAAAGCTATCTGTTGAAATCCTCTGTAAGGATTCGCTAACAGAATTTTAGCTTTCTGAATCTAATCTCATGTCAGCATCTTTCATCTGCAAAGGTAATTGATCAGAAACCTTTAAAGGGAGAGATTAAAAATTAAGTAATTGTTTTCTTTTGAAACAGGTAATCCATGTTATTTTTACAGTGCTTCATTTCTTGACTGGGAATGATCGATATTTGGCACCAAGCTTTCTTACTTTTTCAACACAACAAACTTCTATGAAGTTGTCATGGGTTTTTAAAAACATACATGAGGTAAGCCAGACAGGCAAACATAATAGCTTGCTTAAGTCGTAGTAATATAGTAATGGCTGGTGACATAGGTTGGTTGTTACCTCTTCAGTTTTGTCTTGCTTATTCTTTTCCTCAGAAGAACCAGAATGAAAGACTTTTATCTGTGTTGATGTTCAAAGCCTGTCTACCTAAATATCTATTCATGTTTATGCAAGTTTTTCCTCTGATTCTGGGAGTGTGTAGTAGTAAAAAGTTTTCTTTGTGCTTGAGAAACATAGTCAAATTGCCTTATTTTGCTTGATATAATTAGACAATTAACAATTGTACTTTGTTTTGAAGTTGTTTGCATGCTAGTTTTGCATTATGATTGTATTAATTTTCAGCTGGCACTCTTACCTTTTCAGTCTGCATTTTTCCAGTGTTTACAGTTTTACAAATAACATCATACTGACAGTCAAACACTGCAGTTTATTTTGCTTTTTGTTGAGGTGTAAGTTGGAAAATACACATAAAATAAATTGTGCTGGAATAATCTAATGGATTTACGAGCCCAGAGCTATTTGTTGCTGTATTCTTTGCTCTAATCCTAAACGTTTTCAGTCATCTTACTTCCTGTGTTGAATTTTCAACTTATTTGTGAAGAAAATGGTTATCATCCATTTTCTACTCTGTAAAGAAACCCTGAAATCTTTTGAGTTTGGTCTGGTATTTTCTGTCACAAAACTAACTATTGAGAAGGTCAAGTATAATTTTTTTGCTGGCATGATTTGGTTGGACCTGTTGAAAATGTGAGGTGTGAATTTGGAGGATTATAGAACTGAAAGTTATGCAGCTGCTGCGTTTTCAGTGTGAGACAAATGTTCTCCTGTGTTTTGTCAGGCAGATACTTAAGATGTGTGACTGCCAAACCAAGGTCAAAAATTCATTAATGCAATTATGCTCTTAATTACAGAGCAAAATGCATTCAGTCAAGTTTTGATTGAGTTAGTTTGTATGTTCTTTTAATGAGTTCTGTAGTTGTGCACATTGTCAGTTAGAAATTAGATGAAACCTAATTTTAAAAACCCCATTTTAACAGGGAAAAAGATCCCAAGGAAAATAACATTTTGAATTCTTTACAGAAATCATAAACCAGAAAACAATGGCTCTGTTTCTATTGTTGTCAGGGACATACTCTAAAATACACTTATTTCTTCTATTTCTGTTAATTTTTTATTTTCATGCTTTATGCACAACCTTGTTTTCTTTATTTACCGCTCCTTCATCACTGTTACAATTGTGGCCATAGTTTCTCATCTTAAGGTGCTGCTGCTGCAGTAGAAGACTAATTGCTTTACTTTCCTTAGCAGCAACTGTAAGAAATGGTGCTTATTCTCTGTTAGGAGCATGAACTGTAGGGTAATATCACTTACATAATCAACTTGCCCTTTTCAAAAGAAAAATTTGCAATTGGAGATTTAATTCCTGGGGACTTTTTCATTAACCATGAAGAAAATGAGAAAAGGAATCAGGAAGTATGTTTGTCTTTATTGTAGCCAGTTATAAATACCATTTTTTGTATGTCTATTTGTTCCCAGGCTGAAGAAGCTGCCAAAAAAAATAACTGCTGCTTTGGAACAGTTGACACGTGGTTACTGTATAGATTAACTAAAGGTGAATGTTAACATTTCCTCTTAAATATTAATAAAGCATACTGGCATCTAAGTAATGAAGTCCATAACTCTCATTGATATATCCTAGAATTCAAATACTTTTTTGACAATTTGTGCTTTTTTTTGTAATTGATGAATATTGTAATATATTTACTGTTTTAAAAAAATAAATTCTGAATTAATTTTCCTTTGGGCCTGTCTGGAAGGATAGCCAGAAAAGGAGATAATTATTCAGTGTAATCAAGCTTTTCAGCACTTAAGATCTGAAGAGGACTACCAGAACTAGTTGGCCTTGATTGAAGTACTATGAAAGCAAAAAACCCAAAGAATTGTTACAAACGTGCAAGAATGAAAAGCTTCTGTCCTGAGGGCTAATGCCGGAGCAAGTGGATAGATTATAGACAGTGATGCAGTCAGTGTGGTACGTGTTGTCAAAAGTCCCAGCTCTCTTCTGGCCAGTTTCATGAGGGTAAAATAAGGCAATGAGTGTATATGTGTTATAGTGAGCAGCAGGTAAAGTTTGTGTGCTTATTGTATCATTATGACTTTGCCTATAGACACTCGGTTTATATGTCATGGGAGCCACTGAAATGTTTAATGAAAAAGTATGTTTAAAATTACTCTTAAACAGATACCTAAATCTTACTCTGTTGTTACTGTTTTTTAATGGCAGGTTCTGTATATGCTACGGATTACTCAAATGCCAGCGCTACGGGCATTTTTGAACCCTTTACGGTATGTGCTGTTCCAAAAAAATGTTGTTGCTATTCATTGTGCTTCTGAGAGAGTTGCTGACATTTTTACTCTTTTTTTTCATATTGTTTCAGAAATGCTGGAACCCCACTTTGTGTAATTTACTTTCCATTCCAATGTCTGTTTTTCCACCAGTGAAAGACACAAGGTAAGTAGGAAGGCGTATTCAAAAGATTATAACTGTTAAATTAATTGCCTTTAGAAAAATACCGTATTATCTGCATAGTCAAAGTAATATATGGATACACAAAAAAAAGGAAGTATTTTTATATGCAGATGTACTTTTTTTAACACTACATGAAAAACTTTATTTTTACTATGAATATTTCTTAAAGTGGTAGTTTTAATGATTTCTTTAAAATAAACTGGTAGCATTACCTTTCATATCTGATGCGCACCCAGGCCTTATATATGTAAATTTCATTTTAACAAAAGGTCAGTTTAGTGTTGTGACGTTTCTCCATAACGTGTGTTTTAAGCTTCAACTTCGGATCAACTGACTCTGAAATTTTTGGGGTACCTATTCCAATAATGGCAGTGGTGAGTAAAAATGCTTTCATACTTAAATCTGTGTATTTGTACCTATATTCTTTATATCTAGCTTTGATTTAATTTTTTGCTGAATTTTTGCTTGTTGAAATAATTGCTTGTTGAATTTTTCTCGGAACAACTCGGTTTACAACCTTATGGGGAAAGGAGGAGAACGGAATGGGAAGGGATTTCTGGAGGTTGAGATTCATTAAGGTTAGATGACCAAAAGATTAAGCACTGAGTATAGGACTTAACTGAGCTGGGTTATGCTCTGGTAATTTGTATATGTCTGGCTTAAAATCAGTTGTTCTGTATGAAGTTGTGCAATGGGGTCCCTTATGGTTTGACTTCAGTAAGACCCTACACAAATGTAAGAGTATTTGTTAATAGATCCACTTGAGTACCTTTTATTTCTTTTTTTTTTCACTAAAAATAAATGGCAAATAAAATGTTCTCACCTCAGTAAATTTGCAGATAAATTGAGTCCACAATTTTTCAAAAATAGCTGGAAAAATTCATGTTAGCTGGGCGACATTTTTTCCATTTAGCTTAATTCAAGCAAATTTTTCTACAAGTCATCACTTTACAAAAATAGTGGGGTTTTCTTACCCAAATCCTAACTCCTGAGGCAAGAACGTGTTATTTGCCATTTATTTTTAGTTGTTGTTGAAAAATTGAGCATGGAACAATTTGGTACAGGAGGTATAGCAGGGAAAAAGGAAGGTGAGACCTCAAAACTTCAACTTTCCGTATGGGGGAAGAGGAATTCAAGCCAAGCTGCTCTGTTCTGCTCCCTGGGATTGCAAATGCCCCATTTATCCTTATCAAATAACAAACTGTAAAATATTTCATTTGTTTCCATAACATATTTTTCCGTGTTGCAAGCAATACTACAGGCGTTCACGTTGTGTCCAAATCTGGTGCAACTGGATTCTAGCAATAAATCTGACTGTTGGAATGGACTGCAAATACTCTAGGAAAATTGTATGAGTGTCCTCTCTTAATGCTCAGTTCTTTTGAGTGGTAATATGTTTTCAGTATGCTGAAGTGTTTGCAGTGATATTTTAAAATTCAGCAGCATAGGTTGGTATTTGTAGCTAACTTGTATTGTTTTTGTTGGTATGGCAGGTAGCTGATCAGCAGTCAGCTATGTTTGGGGAATGCTGCTTTCACCCTGGAGATGTTAAACTGACCATGGGAACAGGTGGTTTCTGGAATGTGAATACTGGAGAGCATCTCTGTGCGTCACGGAGGGGTAAGACAGTGAAATTTTCATTTTAAACTTTCACATTACTTGACGGCTGTTAATGATGAGGGTACAAAAAGGAATAAAACAGGGCTATGCTTTTCTTTCTGTTTTGAGCTGTAGAAAAAAAGCTTGAAAGCATTTTCAGAACAGAATACTGTGGAAATTTTTATTAAGAAATGCTTCTAGGGTTTAAAACATTGTCGTTCTGACCATTTTTGGGCTCTCAAGCTTGGTAGTTTGCCTTAAATGGCTGTTTGTCAAGGAAGCAACAGATAACACTGAAGTAAATTTGCCTGCGCAGTCTCTCTCTGTCGGTCTATCTGTCATCTTTTTAAAAAGTTACTAATTTCGGGAAGCCTACAATTCCAAATGGGAGGGATGGTGCTGGGGAGGAGGACAGCACCTTTTTTTTTTTTTTTTTTACAAGCTAAAGCCTGGAAGGACCTTGGCAAATACATGAGATGTGTCAGAACTGAATAGCATAGACATTGAATTCCCTGTGAATGCAAATGCTTTTTAAGCTAATTAATGATGTCGCTGTGATGATGATACCTCTACTTGGGAAATCATTGAATGTAGTCTGTAGAAATGTAATAGCAAAAACATGCTATAAGGTTCTTCCATTTTGTTTTCTTTTAAGAAAGTATTTGGCTATTGTGATCTGATGGGAGTTGAAATCTTTAAAGCAGGGCTGTGAAACTTTTATTATTTTATATATTTTTATGATTTTCCCTATGTTCTTTGGCTGTCATGTGATATGGTTAGTAGGACAAGTTAGGTACCTAGCTTTCTCAGTGCCCTGGGCATGAAATGTAACATGTTCAATGTCTAAAGTTCACATACGTATTTAAGACTGCAAGATGAATCCCTACACCATCCTTGTGCAAGCTGTTCTTTAGCTGCTGTTCTATTTTCTGGTCTACATTTAGTTGCTATATATGACAGTTGAAAAAAAAATATTTCCTTCAAGAGCAGCACTTAGGACAATTCAACGATGGAAGCATGTCATACAGATTTAAAATCTATCTCTCTAGCAGTCTGGTAGTTCATAGTAACTGGTTGTGCCAAATGTCATGTTGATCCATTCCCTAGAGGTAGATTATCTTATACTACTAGAGAGTCTGGTGTGAGCATCTTTAAGAAGGCCAGCTGATGGGCTTCTCTGTCCTTAATTAGCTGTTCTTCGTTAGGAGTTTTGGCTCAAGGAATTGTTTGGTCTTACTTCTTTGCAGCTTCACCCTTGCTAGAAAATAAAGACTGTGAGGGAGACCTGCACTAATGATCTAGAGATACACATACCACTTCTTCCTTTCAAGAGACAAATACAAATTTCCATCTTAAGAGGTGCTGCTGAGTGTTTTCCATTGTAAGCTCCAGCGTGCCTCCAACACTAACCAAGTCTCGGTGATTGCAGCGGTACTACCATGACACTCTTTGGGACCACAGGCAAGCAAACTGGAAATGATTCTGCGAGGCGCGCTTGTATATCAGCAAAGTCACCTTGAGAAAGCAGAGAGAATCCCTAGATCCTTCTGATGCTTTTCTGGCCCTTTAGTTATTGGGACTCGTTTATCTTTGTTGCATTTATTACTCATGATCTCTGAGTCCTGAACAGAGTCCCGTGAAGTCTGGGTGCTTTCTTAAACGCTTACCATGCTTGGTGGGTTGGGTGAAGTTTTTATTGCAGCGGCTGCTGAATGCTTAGGTTCATATCAGGTGACCTGAAAAAACATTTGTCCACCTGCAGTCCTGGAGAACATTTACCGTTCAGCTAGATAACTTAAGTTTTAAGCTAGATAACTTCTTGCTTTAGCATTAAAGGCAGTACTCTGCAGGACTTTTGTGCTGTGTTCTTACTCATACAGATACCAAACGAGAGGGTCTTTCTGTTTACCCTGACAGTTTTAAGTAGTATGTCTCTCTCTTTTTTTGTTAAGGTTTCAACATATCCGTGGGGGAGCAAAGGGGAGAACAAATTGTCAGGTTTATCCTCATTATTGGCTGTTTGCTTCTAATGTAATAGTACCTTCAAGCAGACAGCTCTTTGAAAGAGTGTTGTGCTGTGTTTTCAAATAAACTAACAGTGTTTGCCTTATGTATTTCTGCCTGCCTTCTGAGAGAAAAGGAAAAAAATAATTCAAAGGAATTGAATTTTTTTTTCAAGTCACTGCAAAGCTGAAGCTATTTGGTGGAAAACATGACTTCCTGCAGATCCCACCACATAGACCATAGAAGTGCTAATTCTCTGTAGTTATAGACAAAGTATGTCTCCAGGTATTTTTAATGACTTTGGGTGTTTCTTTTGTTGTTTATATTAGGCAAACATACAGCTAAAATGCTATAGTTAACTGGCAGTAGCCTTTGTTGGGGACAAGGATGGGCAAATTGTGGAACTTGTCTTTTTTGCTTTCTACGTGAGGAAGCAATGCAGACTGAAAAAGGAATAAAAGAAGTCTATCACTTTAGAATAAGCTCTACCTTTTAAGTTTGTGTTGCTTTGGTTTTTTGGTGTATTATGTGTGGTTCAGTGTTTGTGCTTCCCATCTGAAAGCCTGGTCTTCATGTTTTATGTTTTGCAGAAGTAAATTCTGACTTTTAGAAACCATTGAAGAAAATAACATGGATTTAAAACAAATAGGAAAACATTGATACGTTTTTAAGTATATACAATCTCTTATATATAAAAAAAAAAGTGCAGGTAGCTCTTTAACTTTTTTTGTAATTTGATAGTGATTTTTTGTGTGTGTGTTTTAACATTTTGGTTTAACAAACAGTTCGAGTCTTGTAATCCCTTCGCTAATTTTTAAACAATACATTTAACCTCTATCAGTGATATTTTTTTTAACTTGAAATCTTCAAAGGAATTGCATAAAAACTATTTACATTTTTTTAGTTGGGTTTATCGTGTGGAATGCTTGCACGTGTTTTTCTGGAAACATTCAATTTAACTAGGTGTTCTGTTTTGTTTCCTGGAAAATAATTAAGGTCTGTATCCACTGATTGGTTGGAAGATTGGGGAAGAAGTTGTTTACTTAACTGAAGGCTGTATGTCAGACATTGGCACTGCCATAAAATGGGCTCAGGATATAAGTAAGTAGTTCTTGAATTTTATAGAAAGTAAAATATATTACTACTTAAGAAACTGGTTTATGGGGTTATAATTATGTTACTGGGCTTACGTTTATTATCCATAATCGAAAAACTAGCCTGTATCTTTAGGACGGTGGAAAATGTATGGTCTCAATAGTAGGTTCTCTGCTGCGTTTGTTTACTGCAGGGAGTTTGGTTTGTGCAAATCATCTCATCTTCAGACTCTGCCTTGGAGATCCTCCTGCCTGTGTAGGCTTTTGTTTTCCTGAAACGTTCTGCTGCTTGCTTGGTTTCCCTTGGGCATGATGAACTTCCTGATGCCTTCCTTTGTTTCTTCAAGCTGCTATCCAGACTTGAATAGAAACGGTATAAAGGAGACCTGTCTAAAAGTCCTATGTGTGCTGGTTTAGGGTGTTTGGACTTGAATTTTTAGTTGAGGGGAAGCACAGAAATTGACTACCTGTTATGTCTAGGTAGCATGACTGTGAATGCAGTATTCCCCAAACTATAATGCTTTTGAAAGACCTCCAGCTGTGCATCTCAGAATTAGTAACAGGTGAAGGACTTTGTGTGAAGCAACATACACAATACTATTTATTTTAAAAATAAAGTAATGTCTTTGGGGTGTGACTACAATGTAATGAAAAGATTTGTATTCTAGTTTAATAAAAGACTAAGAAAAATGCTAGCTCTATAGTAGTTGATGTTCAAAACCACTTGTTTACAGGATTTTTACATGATTGTTTACAGGATGTTTACAGGACAACTGTTCTGAGTGTTCTAATTGTTTACTTGGTTTATTTAGAAATTTAGTACACCTTTACTAGGATGCAAAAAAGGAATTAGTGTCTCAGACTTTGGGTTAACTGGGAAAGGTTTTCCTGAAGCATAGCTCTCCGCAAAATCCTACATTTTTTTAAAGTTGGCAACTTCTGGCGCATATGTGCTCAGGTGTGTGCCTTTAAGGAATGACTCAGACTGGTCCTCAGGTCTTCATCATTCAACATTTGACTGAGCCATTAGTCTCTTGAGGAAATTACTCAGTTCAACACACAGTTCAGTGCTGCAGATGAATGTATCGGTGGTACATACATAAGCTTGCTGCTTCAAATTCTATACTTAAAATGGATACTTACCCATATGGAACATACCCATATTTAAAATAGGTATTATTGGTATATGCAGAGCAAGAGTATAAAGGAATTTTAGCTAGCCAGTAGTGAAATGGACATGACATACAGTGGTTACCACAGGCAAAAGGGAGATAAAAAAATAGGCATGCTGCTTTGAACTCTCCAAGTAGGACCTTTATTTTCTGGAAATACGATTGCAGGGTAGCAGATTTCAGGAACTATTATCAGCTTTATGAATAAAGAGAAGGGTAAAACTTTTGCTCTACAGAAGGAATGGGGCCAAAACACAGGGCAAGTTAATGGCCTCAGGGTGGTGTGGCTCAACATGGATGATGATGAGACATATAATAGTGGTAAAGGTTTGTAAATAGGGATTTCTGCAGCAAGCCAAACTTAGTTCAGTGGGATCAGATCACTTCTAAGAACTCTGAAAAAGTAGTATGTGGAATTTCAAGGTGAAGTCAATCTTACTTAATTTTTTCATTTTATGTTGTGGCACAGAGGTACCATATATAGTTCAATAATAGCAAATACAACAAAGAGGAAAAGATGTGATTTCAACTTGTTAGTCTGGGCACGGTAGAATCCAAAGCTTTCAAACAAATTTATGAAGGCTACAAAGGTAAACTGAAACTCCTGGTGAGTTACCAAGATGGGTTTTTCAAAGATAAATTGAGTTTAACCTAATTTATCTTTGCTAGGGGAATTTACTTTTTAGACAAGAAAAACCTTTAGTGCTCATTTACAGGAGAAAACCATGTTATGTGGCCACATAAGGACATTATTAGTTAAAACTACAGAAGATGGGTGTTAGTATGTGTGGGTGAAGAACAAGCTAAGGAGGGATGTGCGTAAGTTGTGAAAGGAGACACCTGGCTAAACAGAGAATAAAAGTAGTGTCTATCAAGGAGGCAATATTCGGACCTACCTTATTTATGAGTTGGTCACTTCTAAAAATATTAAGGGTGCAGATGAAATATGATGGATATTAAGGACTTTGTCTAGTGCTTCAGTGCTTAGGCTGACAATGACATCTTTTTGGGGAAAAACCCCATGGTTTATTTTTTGCAAATCTAGGGTTTTAGCATACTTAGGGTGCCCTTGTTAGCTTTCTCAATTCCCGTTTATGTCTATTTGGAAAACTAATGACCTCTTACAGATGTGAAGGTGAAAAGACTATAGTGTAACAGCTGTGAGAGGATCCTTTTGAGTTTAATCTTCATCTGAGTCGGGCTTGTTTTTTTAAATATGACTGATGGACGTGATCATTTCCCTTAGAACCTATTGTTTGAGAATACTACAAAAGGAAATAGTCTTCACTCTGTTTTTTTCTATCTTAGTAATATATGAAGAAATTGAAATAAACAATAAAAGCGTATGACTTGTGCGTCTTTACAGGTCTTTTCACCAATGTAGATGAAACAGCAAAAATGGCACAGAGTATTGTTGATTCCCAAGGCGTTTGTTTTGTTCCAGGTTTTCAGGTAAAATTACTATTCATTATATAATTAAAAATATGTGGGGTTTAATAACCTGGTTAAAAATTCAACTTTTACATGTTAAAATGTAGGAATTTACATTTTATCACAGTATTTATTCTGTACTACTCAGGTTCTCACTGTCTGTCCCTCACCACAAGGTATGAAGATCATTGTCATATCAGAGTGTTTAAACACCACCCTTCCATGACAAAAAACCCTACAAAACAGGGAAATTACTTCCATTTTGCAAGTGGAGACCTGGGGGTCAGATAAGCTAAATGACTTGCTAATAGTGACTCAGTGCCTGCAGAGACAGAAATCAGTCACATAGCTTTTCTGCCTTACACAGAGCCTTCAGTGAGACAATATTTCTAAGCAGTGTTCTAAGGTAATTAATTTTATTCTGCCTCTTTTAAAGATGTAGGTTGCAATTCACCAGAATATTTGAACGTACTTAAATATGAGCAAGATAGCGAGTTCCAGCTTAGGAAAAGCAAAGGTACTAATATATAAACACTTCTGGGAAAGATCAAACTGAGTGTGGTACACTTTTCTCTTGAAAGTTTTACTGATTCATTGGTTTGAATGTATACCAGCCCATCTCTCTGTGTGTTTCTAAAAGTTCTTATTTTTTGGATCTTCATTGGTCTGCCATACTCAGTGTGATCATTCCTAAGACTAGTGTGTTTTTCTAAAGAAACTTAACATCTTTAACCTTACCTTTAAGTCCTGTATGTTAATGTAACAACGCAAAGTACAAATTTATTTCTTCGACAGGTAGCCTAGTACCTTCTCTCAAACAGCCACCCTAATCATTAGAGTTGATTTTAGGGATATAGAGCTTGATTACACTAAGATGCTTCCATTTAGCATTTACTGTGAGTAATTGTGCTATGAATAAGCAAGCATTGAGTCGTGCCAAATTCCAGTATTTGCAGACAGGAATCCTGAGGTAGGCAAACGTTAGTCTGAATCTTTTTTGAACCTTCAGTTTAATTAATATTCAAGTTCTAGAGATGTTGGTAGAACTTTTTTTTTGTTTGATCTTTTTTGGTTTGCTTTGCGGGTTTTCCCCCCCTTGCTTTCTTGACACTGTCTCCAGAAGGAATGAATCCCAGCTAGCTTCTTGGTAAACACTGATTCTGTCTCTTTTTCTTTTACTTTAATGAGAAGTTTCTTCTAGTTAGGAACTTACGCAAAATGCTAGTTTTCCTTTTGGCTATGTATACCTGTCCATACATATTTCTTTTCTTAATATATTATAGCATTTTATTAACTTAATATATATATATGTATATATCTTATTAGCGTGAAATTCAAACTTCTGGTAAGTGTTGTCATAACTGATATTTAGCATGAAACAACTGGAAAGGATTGTTTCAATTTAAAAAGTACTGTTTACAGTGAAAATAAGATTTAATATTGTCACAAACCAGGTACAGCCCAGCAAACTAATACTTTGTGGTATAAAGTTCATCAGAGGGGTGGAGAGAAGATCAGTCCTTTAGTTCTCATGCAAAAAAAAAGAAAAAAAGAAAAAAAGAAAACCAAAACAACTTGGTGATATTAGAATTTTAGTTGGACTCTTATCAGTGTCACTGGTAACAAGCTGTAGTATAAACTAAGGAAAAGTGTTACCATCTTTTTCAGTGTTACTTTAAAAAGTCAGTTCATCTTTTAGCAGTTGAGGAGTGTGGTGGTTTTTTTTTTAAAAAAATAGTGTATATGTGAAATCTTGCTAGGGAACAGCAGTATCAGTGTGCCCTGTGCTGGACACTATAAGTATTTTAAAGAGGTCGTACAGACTAGTGCTGTTTACCATATCAAATTTGGAAGAAGTCACTTAAACCTTTTTCTGTTGAAAGAAGCTATTTAAACTGTTCACTGAGTTAGCTAAAATAACACTATATACCTCTTACGTGTTGTTTTCAATTTTCTTCTTTCACTATGCTGCCTGTAATTTTCGTAAGTTATTTTTTTTTCTTACTATTTGACTTCTTTCTCAAAAGCCTTCAAATACAATTCACTGAACTCATGGTGAAATCCTTCCTGCAGGTTTCTGTGAACGACCCATGTTTATCTGCCTCTTTCATGGGGCTGAAACCTTCTACTACCAGAAACCATCTTGTACGAGCTATATTGGAATCTGTAGCTTTCAGGTACTGTTTGCTTTATTATCTTGTTTATATTTTCTTATGCTTGCTTTTATTTTGATCAGCAGTGTTAAATGGATACGTGGACTTCTGCAGTTTGTAAAATATTAATCATAGTAATCCATTACTCATACACTGAAAAGGAATTTTAGCTGCTTCCTTTTTTTTTTTCTTTAACACTTTAGAAATAAATCCATGTATATTTATTAGTTCAGAGTTTATGTTGTTAAGTAACCATAGAGAGATTCTTAAATTACATTGTTTTCTGCTTGTTCTAAAAATGTTTTCTGTTTAAAGTTTGTCCTTATTCTCCTGACAGTGTTTTGTCAGTTATAGCCCATTCCAGTTGTGTTTAAAATATCCCTGAAGCTGGAAGATTTATATTAGGTTTTTGGCTAAAGTTTGAAATTTTGGTGTTTAATAAAATGCAGTAATAGGCATCTTCAGCATTTTTAAAGATTTGAATGGACAACAGCTTGCAGATCTGTCAAGGGTAAAGATACCTTCTAGTGACTGATGATAGCACGTCAGAAGCTCGTTGCAGAACACATGGGTTCTGCCTTGCAAACCCAATAGCGTGCGTGCCTTGAACTGAACTTGAATATGGCTTGAGCCTGGCTCACCGGCACTGTGGCCGGTTAGGGAGCACGGGTACGATCCTTTCTATCAAGGCACCACCTTTGCTTTGGGCATAATAACCTCCAGCAAAGCAGCCGAAAGGATGTGTGGAGGAGGGTTAACATTCTGCATTGCTGCAGCTGTTTCTAATGTGGTGGGTTTTTTCTGCACTGTAAGAGGAATGTGACATGCAGTAATTCCTGAACTGATGCACAGGTCTCTTGGAAACAGGGATGTTAAGAATCTCATCTCTTTCAAATACCTAACTAGAAAAGGGTAGAGATCCTTTGTGTTTAGATTTTCTCCCATGTCAAACCCACAGCCTTCAGATGTTCGCTTTAAAGAACAGTTAGATAAACACGTATTAACACTGGAGACCTCCTTTCCTCACTCTAAACCACTTGTTACATCAACAATTGCATCTTGTTTGTAGAAACCTATCAGCAATTTCGGGTGGGGAAAATGTGCCTTTTACAGTGACTTGCTGTGGAATGGGCTGTGAATTAGCCATACTTGTGCCTTTGTAATGATGTATAACAAAGATGGTGTCAGTCTTCCCCCCCCCCCCTTTTTTTTTTTAATCTATGCATTCTGGAAACTTGTTGGCTATTGCAGCAGTTCTGACACAACTGAGGCACTTTTTGCCTTGTATTTTATTTTCTGACTATGTAGATACTGGAAACACTTTATGGAATATATAATGCTTAATTCAACTAAATATTTTTTTAAAGAAACAAACAGCTTTATGATATCATTGTGAAGAAGGTACGCATTCCTCTTCAAACTATTCGGTAAG